>NW_028229837.1:0-62366 GCF_053477565.2 Lygodium microphyllum | reverse complement strand
CAATTTTATTATTTTCTAACAACTGTGAATGCTTCAATTGATGTATAGAGCAGGTGGCGGTGGCACTGGGAAGCACTAGGCGATAGCGTGTATTCAAGTTATTTAGAAGAAATTATCATTTCTGATGGGTGCGCATCTTAGGCATGACACAAATATTTATTTTGACATGCTTATTTATTAAAGCACTTAACATATATTTATTATTTTGTATGCGCATGGACGCACGATTTAAATATTCATTATTGGACATTGTATTTGGGCATAACCCGACTCTTGGGATGCCCAACCGCTTTATTCTTTATTTGGACAAAAGCAAACACAAAAGCTAAAGCATTCTAATTGTAAATTGGGGCTATTTTTGAGCTTAGAGATGAATAATATATTAAATACATGCTTTGTGGAGTGCTCACACAAGGCATGGGGGGAGATTATATCCAATTGGTTTTCTTGCTTCATGTCGTGCGAATTTTCTCTCTTGGTTTTTGAGCAAAAAGTAGAGTTCTTTGTTCTTGGGGACCTTCCGGTGCTCGCTACGCATGCATATGACATCTAATTTGTGCACCACTATACCACCACAAATGTATACTCCATCTCTTAATTATGTCATGGCAATAAATTAAAGAGATTCTTTAGAATATCTTGATGTCATAATCAAGGATGATACTCATAAGTTAAAAATATTATGCTATTAAAAATTGACTATTTAGTAAGAATACAACTTAAGAGTTGGTTTTGTTGCCTAAGGTCAAGCATGCATTACCATGCATATGGGTTTATAAGATAAAAATATCACCATCAAATGCATTGCCTAAGTATAAGGCAAGATTGGTAAGGGCAAGAGAAGACTATAGACTTTCATGAGATATTCTCACCAATATAGTCAGGACCAACCACCCTTCATATAGTGCTTGCATTGGTCACCAACGAAGACCCAGATGGATGTTAAGATAACTTTTTTGCATAGGGGATATTTATATGAAATATCCAAAAGGGTGCAAGGAAATGAGAACAACTCATATGTAGTTTCTACAATAGCTTATATAGATTGAAGCAAGCTCACAACGAATGGTATCATAAGTTTGATGCTTTCATGAGGTCTCAAGGCTACACAAGGAGTGAGACAAATTAATGTCTATACAGATAGAAGGCTATGGATGATGGTGGCCTTATGATCTTGATCCTTTAAGTTGATGGCATACTTAATTCCAAAAAGTCATTATTGGATGTGGATGCATTGACGAAAAGATTGCATTAAATCTTTGACATAAACTTGCAGAATACAAGACACATTCTTGGCATGATAATTATGAGAGGCAAGCATAAAGAGATTCTCTATCTATCTCAAAAGAACTACATTGAAAATGTACTTGATTATTTCAATATGGAGAGAGGGAAAGCTATCTATATTCCATTGCCTCCATATTCAAAACTTAGCCAAGAGGATAGTCTTAGATCGGATGAAAAAAAGGCTAAAATTTCCAAAGTACCCTAGTATTTGCAATTGGTAGCTTGATCTATGCTATGGTAGCTACACATCTAGGCATTGCTTATGCAGTGGAAGTGGTTACCAAGTTGATGGCATATTGTGGTGGCATCGGATAAATCATCTATGATGCTTTGCTCAACTACTTCTCGAGTGATTATGTGCAACATATGGTTGGCCATATAGTCCATGTGGATTTTCTTAGGAAGGAATGATGCATTTATCCTTGGGTATGAAAATATTGATTTCACAAGGACTCTAGGAAGTCTATAATAGGGTTTGTTTTCATATTTGCAAGGGGTGCAATTTCATGGGTCTCTTGATTGTATTCATGTCTTGCCTTGTCTACAATCAAGGATGAATAGATTGTAGCTCCATTAAGATGTGTAAGAAAGCTATATGGCTCACTCATCTAGTGGGAGAAATAAGTGTTGCATGAGAGGTGGCCATTTTGCATTATGATAGTCAAAGTGCCATCCAATAGATATGAAATCTCATTTTCATGCAAAGCCAAAGTGTATGGAGTTAAATTATCACTCCATAAAGGAGGTGCTTGAGGATAAGCCAATTAAGCCTTTCCAAATTCATATGGATGACAATCTTGCAAATCTTCATGTAAAAAGTTATCTTTTGATTGTGTTGCACACTACAAAGTGTTGATGGGAATTGGATAGTATCTTCAATGTTTCCTCTTGTGTAAAAGCTAATGGGCATTTTAGAGAGATGTTGGGATAAAGGCCAATGACCAAGGCCATGTGGGTACCCTTTTTACTACTACAAAGAGTATACTATTTGTAGTACTCTCTTATTGAAGTTGGAAACTATAAAGTGTTGACCTTGGATACCATGATCTACGATCTTGTTTCAACCCATACAAGCTTTTCTTTAAGTTGCAAACCAAGTTTTCTTGCCTTGGTTTTGCATAACTAGATGGTTGAGCCATGCATATGTCTTCTTTTAGTTGTTCCATTTAAGAAATCATTGTGTACATCCATTTGATATATATTCCATTGGATTGAAATTGGACAACTCAAGCGTGTGCCAACCAATGCAACAATCAATCTGTATGGAGGATCCTCATATTCCCTCCTAGGCAAATTTAACATTTTTATGACCATGGAAACTTAAAGCATATCGATCATGTTTTACATGCTTTGGAATCAAGAACATGTGGGGAAGGAAGTCATGTTTGAAAGTATTTTTAATTGCACAACCAAATGCAAATCAGACTATGAAGTGCATCAGATACACTTGAGACTACCTAGTGTCAAGATAATCACAACTGTCAGTAAAGGCAACCTTTCCAATTCTCAAGGGAAGGGAAATAAGCCTATCTTAAAGTAAAAAAGAATCCCTAATTGAGGACATCAAGGAAGTTATTGAAGAACTTCTCAAGGCACAAGAGGAAAAGCAAGTACCACTCAGTAGGAATCCTCTTGGTCTAAGAAAGGAAACCAAAGTTGTTAAGAACTACACAATAGCTTTCTAGAGATACTAGGAAATGAACTTCATCAAAAAGGAAAAGTAGACTGAGAGCATAAAATCATAAGCATCAATGGAGATCTTAGTGGAATCCCTTTCCTTGGTGCTACTAGCAAGAATCATTCATGGTTGTTTTTTTTTCTATGGGTTCAATTCTAGTTATTTGCAAAAGTAACTTTTTAACATGCAAGATAAGAGATGGCCATAGGGAAACTAACATTAAGCTAATGTTGATTTTCAATGGGTCATCCTATGCATATAATTGTCTTGGTGTTTCTTAGATAAATGAAAGTATAGAGAAAACAACAAGGATAGAATCTTATTGTATGTTGTCTTAGCAAACTAATGTCTCCAAACAGGCTTTATTTTGAAGCATTGTAGGCTTGAGACAATATAATGCTTGGACTAGAAATTTATTTGGTTGGCATTACGGTTTTCATGACCTTCAGGTGGATGGATTTGAGTTAGGATAATTAGGCTAGCTCAAGGTTACTATGCAAAAAATCAATGGTTATGGTTGCCTATGCCACTCGTAGGACCACCTCCACAATAGAGAGATACTAAGACTTGAATGTACTTTTGAAGAAAGAGAACCAGACCTAAACCTTGGTTAGGAGTTAGCAAAAATTGGATTCAAGACTAGAGCTAATTAAATAATGATAAGTTCTTGTTTATTAGAGGTAGAATTCATAGCCTACAATACCTAGAGTACAACTAGCTTTGTTGAGTATGTCTCATATCTAGTTTTATATTTTTCTTTCTTAGATGGATAGAAGACTCTATGGTAGGATTGAGAAGGAGTATAAGGAAGATAAGTGAGAGAGACAGCATAGCCAATACAATTGAATGTCTTGATGTAATAAGAGTTTTGTCCAAAGCATCAATGTTGAGTCAAAACCCTAATTGGGCCAAACAAACAAAGAAAAATTTTAGGGTCATGAATTTGGGAGTCTATGATTGCTTACTTGGGATGGATTGTGGTTAATCCCTAGTGATGCAAATATCCACTATAGAATGGGTTAGGTGACTTTCAGAGATAGACATGGAAACTTGGTATATTCACAAGGTGAAGTAAGAAAGCCAAGGATCTAGTTGACTAAGGTAACCAAAAATATGAAAGGAATTAGGAAATAACTCATATCTAGTTGATCAAGTTGATGAATTGGATCAATCTCCAAAGGAAGATGAATGTTTTGGATGAAGAAATATGAAAATTTATTTTTGGAGGAGCTACTAGAGCTTCCACCGAAATGTAAAGTTGATAATGAGATCGAGATAGTTCTTGGAGCCAAACCTAGTGCTAAAAGGCCTTATAGAATGTCAATCCCTAAAGCAATTGAGATGAAAGAGCAATTGATGTAGTTGTTGGATCAAGAGTTCATTCATCCTAGAAACTCTCCATGGGTGCTCCTCTACTCTTCCAAAAGAAGAAGGACAAGATGTTGAGGAGATATTGACATCTAAATCAAGTCACCATTAATAATAAGTATCCAATTCCTTGAATTGATGAGCTCTTGGACCAATTACAAAGGGCCAAGATGTTCTCAAAGATTGATTCAAGATCTATATATTTCTAAATCTGGGTTAAGGAAGATGACATCCTAAAAATAGCTTGCAATATTAGGCATCTACATTAGCTTGAAATATTAGTTATGAAAATTATGAGTTTAATGTAATGTGTTTTGGGCTAACCAATGTACTTGCTACCTTTAACAAGTTTGTGCAGGATACCTTTAGGCCCTACCCAGGTGAATTTGCTTGTCTTATTGGTTGATATATTAGCCTATTCCAAGGAAGAAGAGGAGTATTTGACTCACTTGTGAATTGTGTTGGATACACTAAAAGCTAACAAGCTCTATGTCAAGGATGTGTAGGATTGGCAAGCTCCTCAAATAGCTAAAGAGACTTGTGGTTTCCTTGGATTGATAGGATGGTGCTATACATTTATCAAGGACTATGCTTTGATAGTCTCTCCACTCACATATTTACTCAAGAAGTAGGTTCAAATCAAATGGATACTTATGAAGTAATACATCTTTGATAATATTAAATAATACCTAACGACGAAACTTATATTGAAAAACTATTAGAACTTGCAAAGGAATTTGAGATTATTGTTGAAGAAATGGTATCTTATTATAGGATGTATATACATGGGGACATAATGGAATATCATCAATATAAGTTAGTTTAGGTGTTTACTTATTTACTTTACCACCTTTAGGCATGGATAAACCATTCATACCTCAATCAATTGGTGAATGATTAACTTTCCTACATTCATGGGGAAAAGCCTACAAACCAACAACTTTTCTTGCACAGTCAATTTTGGATAGTTGTTTTCTCCCAATTTATTTGTTATGTACCTATCCCTAATGAGCCAAGGGAGAGGGCGTTTGGTAGTTTCTCATATTCCTTTCATTGAGTAATGCCATCCAGACATCTTAGGATTGACGAAATTAGCTGGTTAGGAGACTTTCAAATCTACCTCATAATAGAATGTATAGTCTTGAGCCACTAGGATTAGCTTGAGGGACCTATGACCTAACAATCTCTAATTGCAATCTAGCTCCCGATTAGGAATGATTGCTTTGCAATCACTTAAAACTAAGAGTAGACTATCACCACACTTGGTTCAAAGAGAGTGAGAGACAAGAGGAGTTGAGCTCAAAACTCCTTTGCCCATAAGGCGTAATCTTAGCTTCGGTCCCCTAAAATAGTGCTACTTGGCTTCTAAAATAAACCCTAGGTAGTCAACATTCAATTCTTTCAAAAAGCACCTAACTAATTGGGCCCATCCATCCATTGGATAATCTCATCATGACCAACCGTCCACCCACTTTCCACGTATGCATTGAGCATAATTTCTAAGTAGGGTACTACCACATTCAGATATATATAATTAGACTCATTAGTTTGTCCATTACATAATGTTTATTTCACACTTTTAAGCGCGGCACAAAAACAATAAAAATAATCTTTTCCAAACAATGTTAAAATAAATTATCTATAAGCTAGTCTCCAATAGAGATTGTCAGGACACTTTCACTTCATCCCAAACTTCTCCTTCCTCTTAGTATCCATGATTTGATATCCCCACCCTAGACCAAGTTGGACACACCCTTTAACCCCTCTTTTCTAATTTGAGGAACAATACACAATAATATACTTAATACCATTGCAATATCATTGTCTTTATGATGGGTGCATCCATGCACTTGCAAGGTCAATATCTACCATTGCAGGATTCTTTACATTCATAGAAAAAATACCATTGCATAATTCCTATCTTCAACAACATCACACCCATAAAGACACAAGGAACATTTATAGGTGAATCAATGGTTTGCAGATGATGATACGAGGAAGAGAATACATGTGTAATGCCCATAATTTTGGAGAGTATTTGCATTACTTCACTTTCAAATTGTTGTCCCTAATATAATTATATGATTTTCAAGCATGAGTGTTGCAAGATAACTTTGTGCAACATAAAATCTACAATGGTGGTTGTTGAGATATTAGGGATGGCCATTGTTTCACACCAGCATATGCGAGCATCTCTAAGTACCACAATGTATTTATTTCCTATCTTTGTTTTTGGAAAGGGGCCAATCAAATCCCACCCAACCATTTCAAATAGTATAGTGTCTGTGATTGGTTGTAAATTTCCATGATTTGTTGGGGGGCTCTTAAATGACTGACATGTTGGGCATTCTTGAGTGTCATGTGATACTTGTTTTGTCATTTGTGGCTATTAATATATTTTTTGAGTTTCTCCATCATCTTGTGAAAGTCTAAATGTACAAACATGGGGTGTGAATGAAAATAGTCCATGTATGTTCCCTTATTGCCTTGGGCACATAGAAATGAGGCTCTTGATCTTGTTGTATGAAGTACAATAAATTGTTTCTGATTTGATATATTTTTGTGTTTGCTAATTTTTCATCTTGCTTGATGTTGAAAATGATACCTTCTATGTCTTCACCTTGTTGTTGTATCCTGCCTGGCAAGTGTGTCTTGGTTCATTGGTGTTTGGCAAAGTTGGTTGTTTTGTATCTCTAGATTTCTTGATTAGCAATCTGCACTAACATTTTCCTTTGGTAGACTTTATTGGTAGACTTTATGATGAAATGATATTCTAGCAAAGCTAGAATCTAGCACAACAATCTTCTAGGAGGACGAGCTTTTTGGATCAATGGGATCAAAGGTTGATGATTTTTTTTCCATGGAGGTATGAATGCAATTTGCTTACATCTTGCACTATTGCCAATAATTCTTTATCTATAGTGATGTAACTCTATTTTACTTTGGTGGAGGGAACGGTAGATACAAGATATTGGCTACCATTTATTTTCTTGTGTTTGCTATAGAAGGATTGCCTCTAATCCTTCATTAGATGCATTTGTTTGCAACTTAAAATATTTGTTGAAATTTGGGCATGTTAGTCTTATTGTTACATGCATTTATTTTTTAGATTTAAATTGTTTTCACCTTGTGTGTCCATGCATATCTTGCTTCCTTTTTTAGTAGATTTCTTAATGGTTGTGTTTTTGCACCTAGATTAGGTATAAATTTGGTTGAAAATGTCACTAATCTAAGAAGATTTATCAATTTATTTATTAAGAATGTATTAATAATATAACATGGGAATGACATAAGTGACCTTTTTGAGTAAGCTTTTCTGGGAAACCCCTCTAATCTTGTTCCACATAGTTCATTTATTTCACCCCTAGATATATCGGCCTCCACTTCTACCACCACCACCACCACCACTATTAGAGCCACTCTCACCTTCACAACCACCTCCATCTCCTCCACAACCACCACCACTACCACCATTATTACTACCCTCACGACTGCCACCACTACCTTCTCTCTCTCTATATATATATATATATATATATATATATATATATCTATATATATATATATATATATATATATATATATATATATATATATATATATATATATCTCACTCTCTTTCTCCCTCCCTATCTACTTGGAATTAGTATCACTTGTAATTATTAATATTAATTTTTTATTGTTAACTACTAATATCAATTATTAATATAATTATTGATATTAATTAGTACCAACTTCATTTCATATAACCTATTTCCAAGACTTGTAGTCTAACAGCTAGAACATGGTCTCCATCAATACAATGTCTTAGACATGAACATGACAATATAGATTCCAATACAACCAACATACACACACCTTCCCCCCCCCCCCCAAGAACTTTATAGGATATATGTCACTAACTTTATGCCAAGAAGGGGGTAGCCAACAATCATAGAGATTTATGGAATGCTGGGGATTAAGGTGGTAGGTAAGAGAGGGGGAAAGATATAAATAGAATGTGATGTACAGTTATTTGAGTTTTTCTGTAATGGGAATGGGGGAGAGAGTGTGTGTGGGATGGGATTATTTTGTTAGCGAAGAAGGGGTTGTTGGTGCCCCCATATTTGGTTAAAAAAATAAATATCAAATACCTCCTCCCCCAACTCTCTTCATAACTTACATCTCTCTCTCTCTCTCTCATACACACACACACACACATACACATCTTTGATATGCATTTAATGCTCCACTATCTCAAAGTGGCTATATAAGGCCACATATCCCCTATGACCCCCCTCCCCCCAGTTGTGGAATATCTACATCAAGACAGAAGATCTCTTGCCCCCAGCTTATGCCCCCAGCTTAATCATTCTTGTAAGGAAGTGCACACACACACACACACACACACACACACACACACACACACACACACACACACACACACACACACACACACACACACACACACACACACACACACACACACACACACACACACACACACACACACACACATCTAATGCTCATGCCCACGCTATGTCTTTCTATGTCACTCCCATATCTGACATGCATATTTGTGTAGGTGTAGATTGCTCAAAAAATGGACTCATTGTCAAGTGTTGTGCCAAACATAGGGACAGAGGCCCACATATATGTGGCCTCTCTTTGCCAAACCTATTATGCATTATACATACTAGTTCTTGATGTTGAAGGAGGAAGACATTGCAATGGCAATGGTGGATGTGTTCTTGCTACTACTATCCATGTGAATGAATGAATACATAGCACATTGATCCATTGCTACAAGCAATGACCATAAGGCTAGCTATGTATATATTCTAGACACCTTGGTTTCGCAAGACTATATTGTCAAACAAGGAAATGGGCCTATGTCATAGCTTTTCCCCATAGTAGACCTCAACCAAGCCCTTAAAGCATTGAGAAAACAATAATCACACCATGGAAGCCTCACCTCCCCCCCACCCCGAAACATGGAAAAAAACAAGACCATCCCAATCACACTTAATGTGGAAGAGGAGGGGATAGGACCATCCTCTTACTTTACAAGTGTTATCGAGTGAAAAATGTCTTTGGGGAGCCAACACCAAGTCTTACATTGATTGCTTCAAAATATGGGTATTCTAAAGACAGTGAAAGAGATCCCAGTTTTCTGTGATGGCATTGTCTCATATGAGCTTCCACCCCAATAGCAGATAACGTGTATCCCATGGAGGGTATGGAGCAAAAGTACAATGGCCATTGCTAGACAAAGACCATGTCGACATCAATGGCATTCCATGGTATTGTTCACCCAAGTAAGCACATCGGAGAACTAGAGTGTCCAAATAGAAATTGTGTTAGAGCCGCTCAATTTCTAGATTGCCAAACTAGGTGGCATAAAATCATAGTGGGATAGCATGTCTTGGCTTTTGTACCCTACTATAAGTGAATTCTATGAATTAAGTCCCATATCATGTAAGAAAACTTAATACCAACATACCAATTGTCAAAATGTTAATTGATGGTCTTGAAAAACTTAGATCCTTCTATTGCAAGTATCCCCCCATCCTTCTCTCCAAGTGTGGGTGCATAGTGTATTATGTGATATCAGCAAGCACAATGTCAAGATTGTTCATTCATCAAGGCACACATAATCATGATGTGCAAAGAGGCACATGCAAAACAAATACTGACTTAAAGCGGCCAAGAAACTTAGTTACAAGAACTAGGAAGTTAGAGATCCTAAAATCTAGATGCCCCTAGTTAAATTCCAAGGGAAAGATTTCATTATGTGAAACTCAAGTGTCGATTTCTACTAGAATTAAGTATCACTTGAAAGTTTCATGATTGATTGAAGTCATAACTACTTGTAGACATCAATCTTGTTTGTGATATTCTAGATTAGATCCTGATTGAATTAAGAATTGGAAGAGATAAGAATTGAGGAGCCCTATACCTCCCCCAAGGATAGGTGTTGAATCCCCATACCAAGAGGGGATGTTTTTACCTCCACGGAAGCATGGACCAGCTCCGATGGCGAGAGGTCTCCCAGCAAGGATCGTATTAAGTAGGAGGTGGAAAGGTGCTAGGGGGGCTCTGGCTAGTAAATCCTTTTTCACACCTAGGAACTACTTGGTCCCCTATATGGCCCGAGTTCTACTTAGGACACCTATGAACGCTAGCTATAGGTGGATTTGATCTTGGTGACGTGCAAATGCACCAAATGAGGAAGCACATGATGTGTAGATGCGCCAGATAAGGCAGCATCTGAAATTGCAATTTTTCTCTTGTATGGGTAGGAGAACACACATTATGGAATATAATCAATGAACTTGTTTTATTCCGATTGTATGTCTATGAGTAAATTATATAAATGAACAACTATGCATAAAAGGATTTTAATTAATAAAGCTATTTTTATATGTTTCACGTAATGTGGTAGGTAATTAGATAACTAAGAACTTCCATAGAGGGAAGCGAGTGGATGGATTCCCGATGAATCCAATCCTATGGCAGGGTGGTCTCGGTTAGCCAGAGGTTTCCCCAAAAACAAACACTAGGAAGAAACTCTAAGAAGGGCCAATTTGCTGACTTACCTAGGGTTTGGTCTCAAAACCTAAACTATAAATTATCTTAGGGAAAAGGTACGGCGGTTGTGCCAGAGCATTAATATGGTACAAAATATGGTCAGAACCCAAGAATGATGCCAAAAACTGTCAAAAGTCCACTAGTACCACATGGGACCAGAAGTAACTGACTTAAGTGACCAGCAAGTGACCTAGGCTGGTCAAAAAGTGACTAGGGACTGAGCAGGGAGCAGCCCGCGCTTTTCGGTGCAAAATGTGAGTTGCACTGTCTGAGGGAAACTGGAGAGAGCTGGAGCTATGGTGCATGAAATGGAGCATGCAAACTGAAGATTAACAGGCCCAACTACTGAAGATGCAAACATGGTGAGAGCTCCACTTCTCTGCCTCTTTGGTCTGACGAAAATGCATGCTGAAACAGTCTATAAAAGAGAAAAATCTGAGAGAAGAGTATTCGGCCTGCTCTTATGCACGACTTCTCTCATCTTGTTTACCTTATTCTTGGTCCAATGAAGCCCGACTTGTACCCAAGTACTTGAGTGACTTTGGGGCAAGCAAAGGGTGAGGATATTGAAGACTTATGGACTGTTATGGGCTGTAATAACCAGTCATAAATAGGGCAGGCCACTATTATGATCCATTTTTATGAGCAAACATGGGTTTTTTATGGTTGTAATGAAGGGAAATGACCTCTTTTCTTCAGGACATTGTTCATAGATGATCAAAAGTGCTTCTTCTTGAGTTTATGCACTCATTTTGAACTTGATTATGGGCTGGAATTTTCTGTTTTAAAACAGGGCTGAAGCTAAAATTATACTTTTTCAATTCATTTCATGTATCTTTGGCCCAAATCTTGGATGCATTTGAATCTATCAACAATATACTTGTTCCAAAGGATTGAAATCCATCTATGTACATGAAATAAATGCCATTAGAGCTTGCATTTGACATTCATAAATGAGTTGGGAATCTGAAAATATCCTTTATGAAATGATGTATGTATCCTAAGGCATTTGATGTAATCAAGTTAGTCTTATTCCTTCTGTTCATGTATGCTAAGTACATAGTGAGAAGGCTTGAATTCTTCTTCCGTACCTAAATCATTTCTAGATCCCGGATCTTATTAAAACCCAATCCATTTTTCCTTTCTGAATCTTGAATCCTAAACTCTTCTTCTACACCAAAAGCCCCAGTGGTAGACCTTCAACTCTTAACGCGACGACACCGCTACAGGAAAAAAGTGTTGTACTCCATAAACCAAGGGTAATGGTAGTTGCTCCTTCCAGGCAAGAAGCCTCTCGAAGGACACCTCTAGATGTGAGTTAGTTGTCGATAGGTGACTCTTAGATCAGTTAGGAACCTTCAGGTTGGTCCTCTATGGGTAACGGCACGACGCTTCCCTTACGGGGTAGACTAGGGTTAATGAGCCGCGGACAAAATCCGATCATTCTAGTTAGAGTACGGATGGCGACGGTTGGAAGGTAAACTCTGAGGGACTACTAAAACGTTACTCGTCACGTAATCAAAGGCGGGTACATTACAAGTGATATTAGAGCCAAAAGAAAGCAAAAACTTGGTATTGTAGCCTGAGATATGAGTTGTTTTTTTTCTTGGCCAATGCAAAAATGTCGAGGTTGCAGTAGAAATATGGATTGAGTCCATGGAAGATTATTTCATTGCTGTTGGAATTACCCCATCTAATCAAGCAATGATCGGTAAGTTAAAGCTAACATGAGAAGCCCGAATTTGATGAAAACAATGGTGTAAAGACCAAGGAATCTCAAAAGCATCTGTTAGTTGGGACATATTAAAGGATGCAGTGCAAGGCTGGTATCTTCCGCCAACATACTGCACACAAAAGATGAATGAATTCTTTGGTCTAAAGCAACTTGGAATGACACTAGAAGCCTATTACTCAAAGTTTGTAACACTTCTCAAGAATGCACCATCTATGTCTATGGACATTGCACAGCAAGTATCCAAGTTTTGCCATGGATTGGATGATCCCCTAAACACACGGCTTGAAGTAATTCGTCCATCCGACCTCCAAGATGCATTGATCAGAGCAAGACCGATTGTACAAGAACTCTGGTTCAAACCAAGAAACGATAAGCCTTGGAATAATAAGTTCTAAAATAGAAATATAACTAGGGGCCATGCAAAAAGAGCCCAATGTCAATTCCAATTTGCTAATAGCAAGAAAGCTAAGATGTCGGCAGTGGAGAACTTTACTGGTGGTAATAAGGATACTTTCAGGCGCTATTATTGTAACAAACATGGCCACATCCTAAGGCGATGCCCAAAACTTGGATAGAATGAACGCCAAAGCAAGCTCCGTAACAACCAAAGCCAGACAGCCATAGCTAGAGGAATAGTTGCCGGCATAACCCTCAAGGAAGCAAGAATTCACGCCTCTCTCAAGAAGAAGTGACCAAATCAACAATTCTCAATTATTCAAACACCATCAACCTATAACGGTAAACCCTTTAAACTTTCAATTGATTGTGGAAGCACACACTCATTCATATCACCAAGGTGTGCTAAAGAACTAGGCATAGACACAATGCATACACCTGAGCTAATAGTTGAGTTAGCTAATGGAAAAGAAGTTTTCTCAACACAACAAACAAGTAAGGTGGAGTTTAATCTGGGTGGCAATCAGACCAACATGAAATTCAGAGTGATGAACCTAGGAACCTATGAGTGCTTGTTAGGAATGGACTGGTTCATATTCATTGTGATAAGGGCCAATTCACATTCTTGAACCTTATAGAACAACAAGTGACCACACAAGGAGAAGCAGGAAAACTAAAAATTCAATTAGCGAAAGCTTCTAGAATCGCTAAAGGTATAAGAAAAGGATCACCTATATATCTAATCAAATTAAATAAGACTAAACAAGATAAAGAAGCCAAAAATGAACCATCGTGGCTTAAGGAATATGGTGACATATTCCCTGAAGAATTAACTAAACTTCCACCACAAAGAGAATTCGACCATGAAATCAAGCTAGTATCAGGAGTTGCACCAGTTGCAAAATGACCATATCGAATGTCCATTCCAGAAGCCATAGAACTAAAGGAATAACTCAAACAGCTCTTAGATCAAGGATACATTAGACCCAGTAACTCACCCTGGGGAGCTCTGGTGTTATTTCAGAAAAAAAAGAATGGGACTCTCTGTCTCTGCATTGATTATCAAGAGCTAAATCAGGTAACAATCAAAAATAAGTATCCGATTCCAAGGATCGACGAACTACTTGATCAACTACAAGGAGTGAAGATTTTCTCCAAGATTGATCTCAGATCACGGTATTGCCAAATCAGAATCAAGCAAGAAGATATTCCAAAAACCGCTTTTAGCACAAGGTACGGTCATTACGAGTTTATCGTAATGTCATTTGGATTAATCAACACCCCTGCTACCTTCAACAGATTAATGCAAGATATATTTAGACCTTATCTTGATGATTTTGTCCTTGTATTCTTTGACGACATCTTAACATATTCCAAGGATGAAGGAAGTCACAACTGTAGACAGTTCTTGAGACAATGCGGACTCGCAAGTTGTATGCTAAGAAGGAGAAGTGTGCGTTCTTCAAGAAGCAAATCGAGTATTTAGGGTTTATAGTTTCAGCGGAGGGAATTTTCGTAGATCTGACCAAGGTCAAAGATGTATAAGACCGACCACCTCCAACCACTATAAGCGAAGTTTATAGCTTTTTGGGTTTAACGGGATGGTATCGGGTCTTTATCAAGAATTATGCCTTGATTATTGCACCCCTCACAGACCTACTTAAGAAGCAGGTTGCCATTATATGGACCCAAGAACAGTCCAGCTTTGACAGGCTCAAGCTAAGTTTAGTCACAGCTCTGATCCTCAAACTACCTGATCTTAGCAAAGAATTCAAAGTGGTGACCAATGTGAGTTCTCTTGCCTTGGGATGTGTACTCATCAAGAAGGACATCCAGTAGAATATTCCTCTAGAAAATTGAAGACTCGCGAGAGAAATTATGCTACTCATGACTTGGAATTACTTGCAATTATCCACACTCTTAAGTTATGGAGACATTATCTACTTGGGAAGAAATTCTCACTAGTAACTAACCATAAAAGTCTTAAATGGATTTTCACTCAACCAGATCTAAATATGAGACAATGTCGGTGGATCGAAGTCTTGCAAGAGTATGATTTTGAGATCAAGTATAGACTGGGCAAAGAGAATGTAATTGCGGATGCTTTAAGCCGCAAATCATTTCTCAATGCACTTATCTTAGAATAACCTCTTAGAGCTCAAACACTAACTACAATGATATCAATGCCTAGCAATCCTATCATCGAGCTAGCTAAGGAGAAGGCGAATAATGATCCCAAATATCAATAAATGCTGAAGGAAATTCAGAATAAAGAACAAGATTGTAAGCTTAAGACAAAGTATCTTAACTTCTCTATTGACGAAGGGCTTGTCTATTTTAGGACAAGATTATGTATTCCTTCAAGTCAAGATCTTAAGAAGAAGATACTATGGGAAGCTCATGATTCCCCATTTTCAGGACATCCTGGCTATGCCAAAACTCTCAATGCAATTAGAAAAAGCTATCATTGGGAAAAGCTCAAAAGTGGCATACTTAAATGCGTAATCGAATGCTTGAGTTGCCAACGAATAAAAGCCGAACAAGTTAAGCTGCCAGGAAAGCTACAACCACTTGATATTCCTTAAATGAAATGGGAATGCATTAGTATGGATTTTGTAGTTGGATTATCCTCAATTCAAGGAGGATACAACTCGATCACGGTAACTGTGGATATGTTGACTAAGGTTACCCACCTTATTCCGGTTAAAACCAGCTACAAAGCCTCAGATATTGCCAGGTTATTTGTCAAAGAAATATTTAGACTTCATGGACTACCAAAGAGAATCATCAACGATCGTGATTCTCTATTCACTTCACATTTTTGAAAGGGATTATTTGAAGCTCTCGATACACAGCTTTGTTTTAGTACAACTTATCACTCTCAAACTGATGGACAAACAAAGCGTGTAAATCAGGTCATTGAAGACATACTTAGGACATATTGTTGCAAAGAACCTAGACAGTGGATACAATATCTACCTTTGGTGGAATTTGCTTACAATGTGTCTTATCATCAGAGCATCCAAATGACCCCATTTCAAGCTCTATATGGGCAAGAATGCCTAACCCCACTAAACTTCTCCGACCCTACCTTAAAGGTTGAAGCTTCTAAAAAGATGCTTGAAGAAATGGATGAATAAGTCAAAACCATCAAGCAAGATATACAAGTTGCCAAAGATCGGCAGAAAGCCTATGCTGACCTAGGGAGAAAATAGCAAATCTTCCAAGAAGGGGACAAGGTGTTTATCTGTGTACGCCCAAAGAGGAGTTCTTTATCCTTGGGAAAATTCAAGAAGCTAAGCCCAAGATACTGTGGACCTTACAAACTCATAAAGGCTCTTGGACCTAATGCTTATAAGGTACAAATTCTTGAAACCTTAAAAGTTCATGATGTATTCCATGTCAGTCTCTTGAAGCCCTATGTACCTAATCCTGATCATATTCTTGATGATTAGCAAGCTGTAATGCCGAGTCAAGGTTTACTTGAACTTCAACCTAATAGAATCTTGGATGTAAAAGAAATAATCCTTAGGAATAGGACCCTTAGAGAATATCTCATCCAGTGGAAGGATTATCTTGAAGAGGATACCACTTGGGTCGATGAAGTAACCCTTATGAAAGAATACCCCAAGTTCTCTCGAGATGAGGACATCTCAATTTCTCTAAGGAGGGAAGAATATAATGTCCCCATTACTTAGTTTATTTTAAGGTGCATATATGTGGTGTTGTACATCCACACATAGGAGGAAAAAAACTGCAGAATCTCTATAGGATTTACAAGAAGAACAACTGGTGACGAAGGAAATTCGGTATGGCAGCCTCTATACTATGCCAAACTCCCTTCTGCCACAAAGTGAATGAGTTAAGGGAACCACCCAGTCATGGAAGAGCGGACTAGGATGCTATGCAAGAGGGAGAGAAGCTTGTGAGGGAGAAGAGAGGAAAACTGTGTGTGTGTGTGTGTGTGTGAGAGAGAGAGAGAGAGAGAGAGAGAGAGAACTACAAAAGATAGATGAATCAATAAAACTTAAGAGGGCACAAGAGATGGAGAACCCTCAAGACATAACCAATATACACAATATGGACACCAAAAGCATGGGCTTCTTACACTGTAGAGCATCCATGAGCTATAGTAAGGGAATGAACTACATAAGCTCATGAGAGAGAATGGGAAAGGCTAAATAGGACTGAAGAAGGCCTCTTGGCTCTCTCTCTTCTTGCAAATTACAAAGGAGAAGGCCTCTTTATATAGGCCTTGAGGGTGTTTAGGGAGGAGGTTAAGATAGAATAGGAATTAACACCACCAAAGCTACATTAAGGCGGTTTCACCAATGTGGAAGCTCCATCTAGATGTTTTGTTGGCCAATTTATACTTAATCAAGCTCCATCATAGGTGAGTTGTCTCCATTCTCCCCCCCATAGCTTGAGTCCAAGAGCTCTCCTATAAAAGAATATAGAGAATCTTCATAAAATAAGATCATATCTAGCAATAATAGAGAGAGAGTAGTGAGAATTCATACATTACTACTACAATTAAGGATGATTTAAGGGTGATTTAGGAGGGGAATTCTAATGGTTTATTAGCTTGAGAGAGAGGAGAAGAGAGGGGAAAGGGTTGGGAGTCTAATGAATGATATTTTATGGAAGTGTTAAGTGTGGGGAAGAAAGTGTGGGTGTGTATAAAATTGGGAGGTGGTCTCCACCACAGTTGGAAAAAGTTGGCATCCACCATTTTGGCCATATCTCCCAACTCGTAGCTCCAAAAAATTATAAAAAACTACCAGCCAAAACTTCAGCTCACGTGCTACAAGTTTCATGTTGAAAAGTTTTTTGGATCAGAGTGGAAGTAATTTTAAAAAATCTTACAAAATCATGTGCTTGATTTTTCTTCCACTAATGCTTCCAAGAAGGATCCCATTTGGTTTAATTATCATAAGGCTCCAAAGTCATGATATTATGAGCCTCACATGCCCCTTGGATGGCTTCAAATCCATTTCATGTCTTTTCTTTTCACATTATACATTTTTCCTTCACATTCCTCCATTGATCTTTAGTCTTCACCCCCCCTTGGTAAACCGGTCCATGAAATATTTCCATCCAGTGATTTCTTGGATTTCCCAAGGGGTTGTTCCCACCCTCTTCTTTATTTCAAAGCTCCAAATGTGCAAACAATCAACAAAGTTTTGGACAAATATTTTTTTCTGATTTTCTCGGATCATATAACCCCCCCCAACCTGGCTAGAGGTATTTATGTCTCTAGACACTCTTTGGTATCTTGAGCTGACCCCACCCTGATGTGATAGGGTTTTAAATGCCATCCATTTACCCTGGTCTTGTGTACTTTTCCCTCAATGTCTTGAAGTTTGTAGGAGCCATTGTTGCATTTTTTGTGACCCAAAACGGTCCCTCCCACTGGTACAGAAACTTGCCATCCCTTCTTTTATCAAATCAATTGTCATATCGAAGCACTAAAGATCCCTCCTTGATGTTTTTATATGTTAGCTTCTTGTTGAACTTTTCTCTATGCTTCTTAGCTTCTTGGGAGTAGTGGTTGATGGCTTCTTCACGATCCAATTGTAGCCTCTCTAGATCCAGTAATCTTTGATATAACTTCTCCTTTTGAGAGCCTTCTGTGCCACCTAATACCTGAAGACTAGCTAATTTCACCTCAATAGGCAAAAGAACCTCTTGTCCATAAACTAGATGAAAAGGTGTGAACCCTAACATGGTTTTGAAGGAGGTTCTGTAAGCCCATAGAGCGCTACTAAGGTGCTTGTCCCAATCCCACAGCCTTGAATGTACCTGTTTGTTGATGATTTTACAAATCATTCCATTTACATTTTCCACCAATCCATTGCATTGAGGGTAGTAAGGGGTAGAGTGTCGTCGTTGAATATTTAGCTTTTGCATGAGTTCACCCACCACATTAGCTCTAAACCCTGGTCCTCTATCTGATAGTATTTCAAGAGGGGTACCAAACCTACAATAAATGTGGTCAAAGATGAATTTACTCACTTCCTTAGCAGCGATTCTTCTAGTTGGCATAGCCTCGACCCATCTAGTCATGTAATCTAGCCCCATGATAATATACTCTTTTCCTGATGGAGTGCGTGGTAGAGGCCCTATGGCATCAATTCCCCACTTCTCAAAGGGTCCATAGACCTTGATTGGGGTTTGGGGTTCTCCTATGAGTCATCGTGATCCTGATTTCTGACATTCTTCACATGTTTGACACCAATATTTGACATCTCGGTGTAGACTGTGGGCCAAGTAAAGCCGACTTGTAGAGCCTTTCTACTTGTGATGTCGCATGCAAAGTGGCCTCCACACACTCATCATGGCAAGCTTTTAAGATTTCTTCAATTTCCCATTTTGAAGACACTTTCCTAAGCACACCATCCTTACCAAGACAATACAAACTATCATTTACCATGCGATATCTTGTAGCCTTCCGAGCTAGCCACTGTCTTTCTCCCTTAGTCAGGTGTTTGGGAGCTTCTCCTTGCTCTAAGAGATGTAGAATATCTTCTAAGTCTTTCTTGCCTTGCCGAAGTGGGGGTTTGATAGCCACTGCTCCCACCATTGACTCATTCAGCTTTGATGATGCTAGATGGTCGGCATCTTTGTTCTGGTCTCTTGGCACATGATGTACTTGTGCCTCCCTAAATCTTCTCATAAGAGATTTGGCCTCTCTCATTTTACTAGAGAGGTTTGTATTTTTGCATGCCCATGTACCTTGCATTTGCCTTACCAATAGCATGAAGTCTCAAAAAGCATTCAACCTCTCGATTGAATTACTAAGACACCAACAAAGACCATGAATTAAAGCTTGATATTCTGCCTCATTGTTAGAGTGGACACCTTCCAAGATGATTCCTTCACCATAGATTTTCTCTCCTAAGGGAGAGAAAATAACAATACCTGCGACTGCCTTATCCTTAGTTCTCTTGTATGCACCATCAAAGTAGAGGCTATAAGCATCTACAAGAGTCTTTATGGATGGGGGTGGTGGAAGGTCCTTTCTTTTCACCCTGAGATTTTTCTCATAGCACATGTTTGTCAAAATATCAGCCCAGCATGCCCGAGTTGTTTTTTCAACCTGCACTGTATAATCAAACTCTTGAAGTCGGACCATCCACTTTGCTATTTTGTCAAAGATTTCCATATGTTGTAGTGCATAGGGAAAATATTCTCCACAGTGATTATCACAAACCTCTTTGCAAGCAAATATGGCCGAAATTTGGTTACTACAAACACAAGGGCCAACACTAGTTGTTCCATGGAGGTGTAAGCCTTCTCTAAGGCTTTCATGAGGCAGTTGGCAAAATACACAGGCCTCATGAAGGATGTTTTTGGATCTTTTTGTAGGAGAGCAGCACCAATGGCCTCTTCTCCCACGCTAGGGTTTACAAAGAATGTTTCTTCCCAACAAGGCTGGAGAATTATAGGAAGTGACCCCAACATTTTCTTTATCTCTTTAAAATATCCTTCATTTTGTTCACTCCATACAAGTGTTTCTTGGCGTGTCAGTTGCTGCAGGGGATATATGGCCTGAGAGAGTAAGTGTATAAATCTACCCAAATATCTTAGCTTTTGTAAGAAGGAGACTAATTGTTTGATGGAGGTTGGGGAAGGTAGAGCTAGCAATGTTTCTACCTTATTTGGATCTACCTCAATTCCTTCAATTGACACTACATGCCCTAGTAGTGTAACCTTCCTTTCCCCAATGTGACATTTATCCTTATTTAGTTGTCCACCCAACCTAGCTAAGAGAGTAAATCCTTCGTCAACCTTGCGTAGATATATGTTCCTTGAGCTGTAAATACAAAAGTCATCTATGAAAACCCTTATGGACTTACCAAAGTAAGGTTGGAAGACCATATTCATGAATCTTTGAAAGGTTGCTGGGGCATTTGTGAGACCAAAGGGCATGACCCGAAAGGCAAAACAGCCCCATGGTGTGATGAAAGTGGTCTTCTTTTGATCTTCCTCTGCAATGCGAATCTGGAAGTAGCCAGAGTAGCCATCACACACCGTATACCGCTCATGTCCTGCTACTTCATTCAAGATTTCATCCTGAAATGGGAGAGGGAAGTGGTCCCTCTTTGTTGCAGCATTTAGTGGCTTGTAATCTATACATACTCGCCACTTACCATTTTTCTTTGGCCTCACTACTACTGGGGAGACCCATTCTGAATCTTCCACTGGGTATATGAATCCTGCATTCAAGAGTCTCTTCACCTCCGTCAACAATGCATCCTGTTGCACAACTCCCAGTCTTCTCAATCTTTGTACTATAGGTTTGCTTCCTTATTTGAGTTGGATGTGATGCTTCAATGCAGTGACACCCGTAATGTGAGTATAATCAGAAATAAACAATGATGCATGCTTCTTGAGAACATTCACATAACCCTCCCTTTCTTCATCCTTTATATCCTTCGATATCATCTTCTCTAGGCTAGCATCCCACATATCTTCTCCTTGGATTCTTGGGTTGTCTTCTGATGAGGTAGGTTCATTTAAGGTGACGCCCATAACTTCGAGAATGCTATCACTCTCTCCACTTGAACTCTCTTCCTCTTCTACCGATGAGGAACATCCACTTGAGCTCCACTCATCGGCAGATGTTTCTAGTTCAATGTTCTCTTGACGCCCACTCTTCAAGTTGTAAACCACCTTTTGATCGTGGCCACCCACCTTACGTGGCCTCAACTCCAAATCTCCTGTTGCCCAATCTTGCCTAGCTCCGATGCCCATAAGCCAAGGTCTCCCTAGGATGAGGGGATATCCTTCTCCCTTTGCTGGCATCACATAAACATCCACTGTTGCAGTGATTCCAAAAACAGAAACTCTCAAAGCTTTCACTACACCCACACATGTGACTGCATCATTGTTGGCCATCTTTGCCCTAAAGGTTGAGGATTCCATTACTTTTAAGCCTAATTAATATATAGGCTTTTCTGTCATGACACAAACCTCTACTCCACTATCGATGTATGTTTTTCGAATCCGTTGACCTTTGATTTGACACTAGAGGCACTATATCTTTGAGGCCATATGCCTTGATTGCACTAACCATTTTACCTTACCTTGCCCTTGTGCTTACCATTTTTGACCATTGTCATCGTAGCTTTGGAGAGGCATGAAGTAGTTGTGGCTAAGTAATTTTTCGCCCTTGAGAGCTCATATCTACTACCAGATCATAAGGTTGTGTCCGAGAACCCAAAGGGAAGTCAGAGATATCAATTTTAGACCTAGCTTGAGTCTTTTCTCTTCTTTCCTTCATCTCTAGGTGCCCGTGATGTACTTGCCTCATTGATTGCTTCCTTGCATGCCTCAGTTTGGACACGTACCTTCTTGATAGGCATGGTCTCTACTACATCTACCTTCATCTTACCTCTCGCTATTTCTGCTTGGAGCCTTCTATCCCTGACCACCTTCTCTATTTTTATGACATTAACATTTGGTTGAACAACAGGGGTTTCAGCTTAAACATAAGGTGGTTGTAAAATTGTAGGTCGTGACTGCTCTTGCTCTTGATTCCTAGCATGAGGAGGGCTTACTTGTTGTCAAGGACCTCTGGCAGGGTGATCATATCTTCTAGGGTGAGGACAATTGTACATGCCATGTCCATTTTCTCCACAGTTGTAACACAATATCTCCCTTGCTTGTCGTCGCATTTGTGGTCGATTCCCACCATTCCCCTCGATAGGTCTTCTTGCACCTTGCACAAGATTCATTCTCAAACCCTCTTCTTGCACCTTGCACAAGTTTCACTCTCAAACCCTCTAGTTGATTAGTAAGATTGTTTATTTGTTGGATCATGTCTTTTTGACCTCTAGCAAGGCCTGGTGCATTAGATACATTTGGGGGAACTTGAGAGGCCTCCATAGTTGTGATGTTGTTTCCCAAAACTGCTTGGCTAGCTTGGGCTTGGTAGAGAATCTTTCGATTCTTTTCCCTAGTGATTCTCAAAGCATCTTCAAAAGTGTTTGGAAATTTCACCTTTACCTTCTTCCTCAGTAAGGGATACAAACCTGAAATAAATCGATCCTTTTGAAGGCAGTTTGGAGCTCTCTCTCCAGGGTTCAGTGAGTTTGACCACTGTCCCCAAAGCTTCAAAAATCCTTCCTCATAAGTTGCATAACCATAAGGATCACTTTGATGGAGGGCCAAAAGCCATTGCCATAACTCTTCACCTGAGTTAGTTTGTTGAAATCTTTGCAAGAAAGCTGCCTTCAATCCCTCCCATTCAGCTCTTTGGGCCGGATTTAGAGTTTGGAACCACATTCTAGCTTCTTCTTTGAGCACCAAAGGAAAAGCCCTCAACTTTAATGCTTCATCATCCCTCCCAGAGATAAGGAAGGCCATCTCAAAATCAACTGCATTTTTCCCATTGCACCCAAAGAAGCTTGGAAATGCCATGTTGCCTTAGTAGAGTACAAAGATGAACACATCTAGACTTAAGTTGTATTTTATGAGGGGAAGGATGAATGGGTTCACAGATGCATTGATTTTAGCAAGACGTCTAAGCCCCAGTATGCTTCTAATAATGCCTTGAAATCTAAGCTTTGTGCTGGCTACAATATTCACAGTTTGCATAGCAAGAGGTTGGATTGGTCCATACAACTCGCAGTGATTCATGAGAAAATATTATAATAAAATAAAGACATGTACATTGAAGGATGCATTGTAGTCTAGCATTGGGAAGATTATAGGTTCGGGTGATACAAGATTCTCCCTTAATCTTTCAGCCCCAAAGTACATGACAAGACGCTGCTGGAAGAAAATCTTCCTACTGATGCATACATTAACTCGGATGTTTTGTATAAAGTAGAAGGTGTAGAAATTCGGGCCATTATTATTATTCATCAGTGGAGCCTACTTAAGGGAGTAGAGGGAATACACTTTCTTCAATTATAAAGGATTTTTCCCAGAGTGTTTCTTTCTGGAGCCCACCAACTTTGCTATACAGAGAACTTGCTCACCAGTGATTGTTCTTGCCTTAGTATGTCCATCCTCGATGACATATATTTCATAAGGTGTGATGGCCACCTTTTCAACCACACCCAACCTTCGAGCTAGCAACAGTTGAAGATAGTCTCTATACTTTGCACCTCTACAAAACTCCATACCGTTCATGCATAGTTATCCTCCTTTGATGTGGATTAGGCCAAAGAGAGAGAGGGATTTGATGATTTGGAGACGAGGACCTCCCGAAATGGCCTTCACTTTGTTTGCAAAACACTCACCACAATTATGAGAACCTAGCAATTGATGGCAACATGATTTTTTCCGTTGTGAGAGAATGGAATTTCTAAGGTGAACACCTTTTACCCGCATACGTGCCGTTATCCGATATGCATACTTCTTTTCTTGGGCTTCTTTTTTGGAGACCATTGTGGGAGTCGTGGACTTCGACTAGCTTCAAAAAGAGTTGGTGAAGGCATTGGAGAAGAGCCACTTGGAGCACTTGTTGTAGAGGATGCACCACCATGTGTTGTATAGTCCCGCATAAGGAGGTAGAGAATTGTGGATGAGAATGTCCTCAGCAGGGGCACCAATTTATGACGAAGGAAATTCGGTATGGCAGCCTTTATACTATGCCAAACTCCCTTCTGCCCCACAAAGTGAATGAGGTAAGGGCACCACCTAGTCATGGAAGAGCGGACTAGGATGCTATGCAAGAGGGAGAGGAGCTTGTGAGGGAGAAGAGAGGAAAACTAAGAGAGAGAGAAAGAAAGAAAGAAAGAAAGTTATATTAACGTCTTCTAAAGACCAAAACTGGCCTATGAGACAAACTGTGATACAACTGATGAGGTCCAGCTATCCAAAATAAAAGTGTTGAATGAAAAGCTAAAAACTGAAAACTGAAAATACAGTGCTGTGAGTGTGATAAGTGTCGTGTATGTGTATGTGTGTATGTAGCTCTGGTACTCCAGATAATGGCTACAAAAGGGGAACAAATGTCGGCTGTGATAGGCAGTGATAAAGTGGTGCGATGTGTATATGTAACAGATGCAGAGAGATATACTATCTTGGGATGTAGTAGCACTCGTCGAAGTCGCTAATAGCAGGTGATCCCTCCTGGATGCAGAATGTGGTACATCGGCGGTGGAGAAAGAGCAAACTGGAGATCTGAGATCCAATGTGTCGAGTGTCGTCGGATCTCAGTCTGCTGTCGATGTAGATCAAGAATCCTCCGGATCTCCTGTCGGTGTGGCTGTGGGGTCCGAAACCCACGGATCCTCATGCGGCGTCGGGTACGCTGGTCCTCAGCCTGCTATAGTGTGAGCCCGGAGGTCTGGCTGGAGGCTGGTACAGTAGCTCTCACTCTGTCTGTCTGAAAGAACTGTGTAATAGTCATCTAGGTGGGCCCCTCTCCTAGAGAGAGAGAGAGAGAGAGAGCTACAAAAGATAGATGAATCAATAAAACTTAAGAGGGCACAAGAGATGGAGAACCCTCAAGACATAACCAATATACACAATATGGACACCAAAAGCATGGGCTTCTTACACTGTAGAGCATCCATGAGCTATAGTAAGGGAATGAACTACATAAGCTCATGAGAGAGAATGGGAAAGGCTCAATAGGACTGAAGAAGGCCTCTTGGCTCTCTCTCTTCTTGCAAATTACAAAGGAGAAGGCCTCTTTATATAGGCCTTGAGGGTGTTTAGGGAGGAGGTTAAGATAGAATAGGAATTAACACCACCAAAGCTGCATTAAGGCGGTTTCACCAATGTGGAAGCTCCATCTAGATGTTTTGTTGGCCAATTTATGCTTAATCAAGCTCCATCATAGGTGAGTTGTCTCCATTCTCCCCCCCATAGCTTGAGTCCAAGAGCTCTCCTATAAAAGAATATAGAGAATCTTCATAAAATAAGATCATATCTAGCAATAATAGAGAGAGAGTAGTGAGAATTCATACATTACTACTACAATTAAGGATGATTTAAGGGTGATTTAGGAGGGGAATTCTAATGGTTTATTAGCTTGAGAGAGAGGAGAAGAGAGGGGAAAGGGTTGGGAGTCTAATGAATGATACTTTATGGAAGCGTTAAGTGTGGGAAAGAAAGTGTGGGTGTGTATAAAATTGGGAGGTGGTCTCCACCACAGTTGGAAAAAGTTGGCATCCACCATTTTGGCCATATCTCCCAACTCGTAGCTCCAAAAAATTATAAAAAAATACCAGCGAAAACTTCAGCTCACGCGCTACAACTTTGATGTTGAAAAGTTTTTTGAATCAGAGTGAAAGTAATTTTAAAAAATCTTACAAAACCATGTGCTTGATTTTTCTTCCACTAATGCTTTCAAGAAGGGTCCCATTTGGTTGAATTATCATAAGGCTCCAAAGTCATGACATTATGAGCCTCACATGCCCTTTGGATGGCTCCGAATACATTTCATGTCTTTTCTTTTTACATTATACATTTTTCCTTCACCTTCCTCCATTGATCTTTACTCTTCATCCCCCCTTGGTAAACCGGTCCATGAAATATTTCCATCCAGTAATTTCTTGGATTTCCCAAGAGGTTGTTCCCACCCTCTTCTTTATTTCAAAGCTCCAAATGTGTAAAAAATCAACAAAGTGTTGGACAAATATTTTTTTGTGATTTTCTTAGATCACTGGTTTACTAAAATAGTCAAAAATCTCCAGTATCATGTTTAGATGACTTAATTTCCACTTTAGATGAATTCAAATATATACTGTGACTTATTTTGAAGGGAATAGGTCGTCCAAGACAAAAGATAGATAAAAATAACACGATTTAAAAAAATCATCATTTTCTTTTATTTTTTATAGATTTTTACAATTCTACCCGTACTGGCTTGTTGACCAGATGCATTCCAAAAAATTTAAGTATCCGAATGTCTATATTTGGAGTTCATACGACGAAGTTATGATCCAAACAAATTGCATGGTAAAAAAAACAAAATCTTGTCATCAATGATGTCATCAAAAATGCCAAAAAGCAGGTGCCCTCTCTTTACCCCCCTCTCTCAGTATTATATAAACAAGGATAGAGCATCACATAAGAAACACACAAACACACAATGACCCATGCAGAAGTCTCTCTGCTGCTATTGATGCGACGAAGCTCTGCTGTAATCAGCTCTCTCTCTCTCTCTCTCTCTCTCTCTCTCTCTCTCTCTCTCTCTCTCTCTCTCTCTCTCTCTCTCTCTCTCTCTCAACCCTACGTGGAAGCACTGGCCGAACCTGTCAGGCTTCTTCCATGGCTCTCCCACGAGACAACGAGCGATAAGAGCAATCCTTACGGGACGAGATGCTGATCGAGAAGGAGGAGCAACAAGAGAAATATTGACGAGGATGAGACGCTGATCGAGAAGGAGGAGACTTTGTCCAAGATATGCTGAAGGTCTCTCATCCTCTTCTGCTCTGATCCGAGAAGGGAAGACACTAAAGAACTCTATCCTATTCTATCATACCTCTACTCTCGTCTCTATTTCCGTCATGGTCCCGAAGAGCAAGAATTCAAAAGTAGAAATCGTGAATGACTCTACTAATGTGGAAGCAACAGTTGAAATTGCGAGTACGAGAGTCACTAACGGAGTCACGGGTGCGGATGACAACCCTTTATCAACCGCGATACCATAGGTTTTTCTAAAAAAGTTATATTTAAATTCAATAGAAATAATATAAGTCTCTTGAGAAATATTGACTTAAGGCATCCAAGAAACTTGGTTACAAGAACTGGGAAGTTAGAGATCCCAAAATCTAGATGCACCTAATTAAATTCCAAGGCGAAGATTTCATTCTGTGAAACTCAAGTGTCGATTGCTACTAGAATTAAGTATCACTTGAAAGTTTCATGATCGATTGAAGTCATAACTGCTTGTAGACATCAATCTTGTTTGTGAACTTCTAGATTAGATCCTGATTGAATTAAGAATTGGAAGAGATAAGAATTGAGGAGCCCTATACCTTCCCCAAGGATAGGTGCTGAATCTCCATACCAAGAGGGGATGTTTTTACCGTCGTGGAAGCATAGACCGGCTCTGATGTGGCGAGAGGTCTCCCAGCAAGGATCCCTAGTTAAATTACATAAACGAACAAATGTGCATAAAAGGATTTTAATTAATAAAGCTGTTTTTATATGTTTCATGTAATGTAGGTAATTAGATAACTAAGAACTTCCATAGAGGGAAGCAGGTGGATGGATTCCTGACGAATCCAGTCCTATGGCAGGCTGGTCTCAATTAGCCGAGAGATTTCCCCAAAAACAAACACTAGGAAGAAACTCTAGGAAGGGCCAATTCGTTGACTTACCTAGGGTTTGGTCTCAGAACCTAAACTGTAAGTTATCTTAGGGGAAAGGTACGATGGCTGTGCCTCCAAAGCATTGCAAGGGATTTCATAAATCCTTAGTCCACTACTGGAAAAAAGTGTTGTACTCCATGAACCAAGGGTAATGGCAGTTGCTCCTTCTGGACAAGAAGCCTCTCGAAGGACACCTCCTAATGTGAGTTAGTTATTGATAGGTGACTGTTAGATCACTTAGGAACCTTCAGGTCGGTCCTCCGTGGGTAACGGCAGGACGCTTCCCTTGTGGGGTAGACCTAGGGTTAACGAGCTGGACAAAATCTGAACATTCTAGTTAGAGTACGGATGGTGACGATTGGAAGTAAACTCTAGGGGACTACTAAAACATTACTCGTCACGTAATCAAAGGCACGTACATTACAACATAGTACACTTTGGAATGTATCCAAGAGGTGGTTTGGACCATACATTGTGACATACATTTTTGACAATACTATATATGCCTTATGTGAACTAGACAAGACACGGCATAGGATTCCAATTGTAGGTAAAATAATCAAGATATTCAAGAGAAGATATTCAGAGGAATATGAAGAGCTAGAGCTTGAAGATAAAGAGGTAGAGCAAGATATTAAACAAGAAGAAGATTCAAAGTTTTTGGAAGATGATGAAGACCTCAAACCTACAGGAAAGTAAGTGGCACATGCCAAAGGATGCATAGGTTTAGAGGAGGTGGATGTCAGAACACTTTGTGACCAAATGTGAAAAACTTACGAGATTCATGTAATTTTTTGGATTTCCATTGTACATCATGAGAGGTGATTATTAGTGTGCATGTGAGTTGTATTTGTCCAAGTTTACAATATGTCAAGTGATTTAAATGATAGTTTACATTCCAAACTAAGAAGCCAAGTGCAAAAAGGGTTTCAAGACATTGTGTATTAACTAGTTTGGCAAAATGGAGCAAGTGAGAAAAAATGACCAAGAAGCATGAAAAAAGAAAAGAGAAGAACATGTAAAAGATCGAAAAAATAGTCAAAGGGAGCGCGGGCTGTGAGAAAAGAACAAGGATCCTTATAATGTAAGATATGCCAAAACTAAACATTGCATTGCCTAAGGGTAAAAATTATAAAATTAAATTTTATTGAGCACCGGTCTCACTCCTATGCAAATTGTAAAATCAAAGCACAATTGATGTTGTGCAGGTGCATGAGTCAGTCTCTCTCAAGAAATAGATAGCTTGACGAGTTACGAGACCCTGAAGGCAGATCTCAAGAGAATGGGTGATGGGCACTCATAAAGAATAAGGGCCTACCCAAGGTCCAAAAGAGTAAAAATTCATATGTAAGGTGAAAGACATTATTGTAAATCCATTCAATAACTAATGCAACCTAAGCTTATCTTTTTCTCTACCTCTGTTTGGTTCTCCATCTTTGAAGCAATCTGTGCATGCAAGCATTCTGTGAAGCAGGGAGAGAGGATTGTTGGGAGGTCTTGTGAGCTAGTTCTTGGCCTTTTGTTGTCTACTCATCCATCTTTTCTCCTCACTTCCTTGGGATCCTTCTCATTTTGAGAGATTGAGGGAGAGAATTGTTGCAATAGAGACAAAGAGTTTGAGGGGCTAGAGAGAGAGAGAGAGAGAGAGAGAGAGAGAGAGAGAGAGAGAGAGAGAGAGAGAGAGAGAGAGAGAGAGAGAGAGAGAGAGAGAGAGAGAGAGAGAGAGAGAGAGAGAGAGAGAGAGAGAGAGAGAGAGAGAGAGGCTCTCAAATGAAAGACTATTTAGATTCAGCTTTGTGGAAATAAAACATCCACCGTCATTACCTTTGCCACCAAAAGTGGATAAATATGGTGTGCTAAGTATTAAAGACACCATTCCCCATGACCAGCCTACCACAAGAAACTTGTTAGACCAATCTATTTCATTGGAGACATTGAAGGATCCAAAGTAGAAAAGATTGGTGAGAATAAATAAGTTCAAAGAATGGTGCAAAGCAACACCCTAAAAGGTGCAAGACACCCCCTTCCAAAGGATGAGAGAGGTAGCCGCAATATGTTGCGAGGAGGAAATTGCTACCTTAAGGAGGGTTGAGTCAAAGGACACATCCATACAATTTGAGTTTAATATGATGGTAGGGAAGCTCAAGGTAACACTTCCTATTAGTGTAATGGAATAGATAATACAAACAGGGGAAGCCTTGGGAAAGTGCTAGATTGATTAGAAACTACGATACCCAAGATTGTGGTGCTCTAAAGAGGAGAACTATTGGAGTGACAAGGTTAGAGAAGTGCCTAGAAGGGTTCAAGGATTCAAAGCACAACTACCTTGGTGGAGATTCATCTTAGGGGCTAGTAACATGGCCTGGGTGGCCTTTTGCAGCGCTACATTGGCAGAGAGAGGAAACCTCTCCTTTCTATCTTACCATAGGAGGCATCGAATTTACATGTGACCCTAAAACCCATGGAAAATATCACTTCCCGCTTATCTACAATGTTAGAGCCACAAGATTGAATGATCACCTCAAATTCCAAGAAAGAGACTTGGTATCGACATTCAGACTCATTTTATGCACCACAAATCCCATTTTCCAAAATGTGAACTATATCGTCTACCTAGTAAGGTGTAAGGTCAACTTTGCAAATTTCTACTTTGTTGAAGATTTTGAAAAGATGGGGATAAGTAGATTGTCCATGATGCCTTGCTCAACAGCATCTCCCATGGGTATGCGGGACATATGGTTAACTATGTAGTGTTATTTTCCCTTATACACCACTGGAGATAAGTCAAACTCCAACAAAAGAAGTAGCCACCCGGCAATGCGCCCTATAGCACATCGTTTGTTCACAAAGTACAACAATGCCTAATGATCTACAAAGGTGAAGGGCGTCACTAACAAGTAATGTCTAAATTTATTCATTGCAAATACCATAACTAAGCCCTCCCATTTTGTTATTTAGTTCATTTCAGCCCAAGTGAGTTGTTCCTTGCAAAGCTTACTAGAAAGTCCATATTGTGCTCACCAAGTTGGCACAACACTACTCCAACTATGAATTTTAAAGCGCCAATGTGCATGGAAAGTGATAGACCAATCTAGGGCTCTTAAAATTGGTGCTAATATTAGAGCCTGCTTAAGCAATTTATAGGCTTGTTGATACTCCTTTGTCCACTCAAACACAATTAGCAACTTGTATAGAGGTCTAGCAACACTAACCCTCAATAATATCTAATATGACCTATGAAGCATTGAACTCCCTTATAGTTGGTCGAAGGGGCAAGATCCACGATCACTTTAACCTTCAAGAAGTTAGTGGCAATCCCATTCCTCAACATAATGTGCCCTACTATATAGCCGTGTTTAGCCCAAAGTTGGCACTTCAAGGGGTTCAACAAGACACCATAATGTCTATATCTCTCAAAGACTATGTAGAGTTTTTCCATGTGTTTCTCCCAATTGGTATGAACATATAGATCATCGACAAACACTTCCAACCATTTCATAAGTATGTCTTTGAAAATTACACACATTCGGCATTGAAAGGTGGCAAGGGAATTAATCATGCCAAATGGCATGGCTATGTAGGTAAACACTCCCCATTCTATAGCAAATGCCATTTTGCGCATGTTGTCTAGATGGGCTTGCACTTGATTATAGCTTGAAAATCCATCCAAGAAGCTATATTCTTCCTTCCCTGCCACTCTCTCAAGCATATACTTGGTGTAGGGTAAAGGATAATTGTCTTTCTTTCTGGCTACATTGAATTTTTTGTAATTAGCGCACACTTTAATCCTTCCTTTCTTTTTAAGTACAATCACAATGGGTGACACCCAGTCCATGTGCTCAATCTTGTAAATGAATCCAACACTCAATAGCTCATTGATTTCTTCTTGAAAGGTGAGAAGGATCGAAGCTTGCACGCGAGCTATGGCAAGAGAGCAAGAGCAAGAAAGAGAGAGACAAGAAATGGGAACTCCAACAGTCACAATGTATGACCGGGCCTTCCTTTATTCAAACTGTCACTAAAAGAATAAAGAATAAAGTGACGTGACGAGCGCCCGCCACCTGCAGTGTGCAGTGGCGGGTACTGTCAGTGTAGTAATACACGGGGCGGCACGGCGGAGGCGCCTTTACCCCCAACAACCTCCCACTTAAAGGCGAATCTGCCCTAGTGAAAGAGAAAAGAAAAAAAGAAAAGACAGTACAAATGTACATAGGTACAAGGGATGAGGAAAGGCGACATCTCATCCAACGCCCATCAACCTCCTGAGGAAGGCAAAGCGCTCAGTAGTGAGGCTCTTCGTGAGCAAATCTGCAGGATTCTCATCAGTGGAGATCTTGACAAGGTCAACAGACCTGTCCTCCACGACACCACGTATGAAGTGATACCTCACCTCAATGTGTTTCGTCTTCGCATGGAAGACCGGATTCTTAGCCAACTGAATGGCACTCATAGAATCCGAATGCAGCGTAGGTGTAGCATCAATCCCAAGGTCAGCAACTAGACGGCCTAACCATATGGCCTCCTTGCAAGCCTCAGTGGCTGCAACATACTCGGCCTCAGTGATAGACAAAGCCGTACACTTCTGAACCCTGGACATCCAAGAGACAGCCCCTCCAGCATAGGTGAATACATAGCCAGAAGTGGACTTCCTACTATCTGCATGTCCTGCATAATCGGAGTCAGTGTACCCCACGACCCCTGTATCCTGGCTGCCATAGCAAATACACATATCTGATGTGCCCTTCAGGTACCTCATGATACCCTTCACGGCATCCCAATGTCTGCTGCCAGGTGTAGCCATATAGCGTGCCACAACACCAACTACATGTGCAATATCTGGACGAGTGGCTATCATGGCATACATCAAACTGCCCACGGCTGATGCATAAGGGATCTTGGCCATCTCGGCCCTCTGCTCATCTGTCTGCGGACAATCGGCCTGTGATACCTTCACATAAGAAGGTAATGGACAGCCAATAGGCTTTACGTCCTACATGCGGAAGCGCTCAAGGACTTTATGAATGTACTCCCGCTGTGAGAGATACAAAAGTCCCTGATGCCTATCGCGCTTAATGCGCATCCCAAGTATATGTGAGGCCTGTCCCAAATCCTTCATCTCAAAGCTCTTCTTCAGCTGAGATTTAAGAGCATCTAGCTCATCATGAGCTTTCCCTGCTATCATCATATCATCAACATAGAGTACCAAGATAAGCAAACTGCCATCACGGGCTTTCTTCGTGTAAAGACACGGATCCATAGCACTCCTGCTGTAGCCTTGTGACTGCATAAAGGCATCAAACTTATGATACCATTCCCTAGGTGCCTGCTTCAAGCCATACAAGCTCTTCTTCAACTTGCACACTAGGTGCTCCATGCCAGGTTCTGCAAAGCCCTTAGGCTGATCCATATAGATCTCATCATGCAAGTCCCCATGTAGAAAAGCCATCTTGACATCCATCTGATATAGATCTAAGTCAAGCTGTGCAACCAAAGCCAAGACTAAGCGCAGGGTGGTCATCTTAACCACAGGAGAGAAGACCTCATCAAAGTCCACACCATGTTCCTGCTTAAAACCCTTTGCTACCAATCTAGACTTGTATGCTGGCTTGGGGTGTCCAGGGGTACTTTTCAGCTTGTACACCCACTTGCATGGCAAAGCCTTCTTGCCCTTAAGCAAGGCAACCAAATCCCAAGTCTCATTCTTATGCAGGGAGTCTATCTCAGACTGCATAGCCCTCTCCCAGGAGTGACTGTCACCCCTGCGCATAGCCTCATCATAAGTGAAAGGCTGTCTTGCATCTGTAACCAAAACATAATGCATAGAGGGCTGAAATCTGTCAGGTGGACGTCTGTCTCTAGCAGACCGTCTCACCGCAGGCTCTGCTACCTGTCTAACTGCCTGTCCAACACCCTGGCCCTGTGGAGGAACTGCTGCAGGCTGTACTACTGGCTGTGCTGGAGCTCTAGGCTCCTCCTGAAAGATCACTCTGCGGATCTCAACCACCTTCTCAGGCTACCTGTGCATCTTGTCTTCATGAAGATGACATCATGGCTACGTACTATTTTCCGCTCCTGCGGATCCCATAGGCGATAGCCCATCTCTCCTGACTCACCATAGCCAAGGAATATGCATTTAATGCTCTTTGGATCCAATTTACTCCTCTTGTCCTTGGGCACATGGCAGAATGCCTCACATCCAAAGACACGGAGATGCGCATAAGAGGGTGGCTTACCAGCCCAAACTTCCTCTGCAACCTCGAAATCCAATCCACTGGAAGGCGATCGGTTTATGACATGCACTGCCATACTAACTGCCTCAGCCCAAAAACTCTGGGGTAGGCCTGCATGGCTAAGCATAGAGCGCACACGCTCCTGAATAGTCCTGTTCATGCGCTCAGCCAAACCATTCTGGGGTGGGGTGTAAGGGGCGGTCAACTGACGCTTAATACCCCTGTCATCACAAAACTGCTCAAAAGCACGCGAGACATATTCTCCCCCATTGTCAGTCCTAAGGCATTTCAGCCTATACCCAGTCTGGTTCTCAACAAGAGCAAGCCAACGCTGAAAGACTGCCAAGACATCGGACTTTTGCTTTATGGGATAAGCCCACACTTTCCTAGAAAAATCATCAATGAAGGTAACAAAGTACTTCGCGCCACCCATAGATATGCAAGGCATAGGCCCACAAACATCAGAATGCACCAATGCCAAGGGCTCACTCATGCGTGGCCTACCTGATTTCTTATGCGTAGACCTATTCTGCTTACCATAAAGACAATTATCACACGAGTCAAAACATGCATAATCCAAAGGCGGAAGATACTGCAAACCAGATAACATTTTCATTCCCTTTAAAGACATATGCCCCAAACGGGCATGCCAAAGTGATACATGTGGGATAGAGCCCACTGCCAAAACATGGTCTACAGAAGACCTAGATACAACAAGAGGATAGAGGCTGCCAGACTTGGCGCCTCTAGCAAGCACAAGTTTGCCACGAGTAATCTTCCAGGCAGAATCCCCAAAACATACATGAAATCCTGCATCATCCAGTTGTCCTGCAGACATAAGACTGCGCGTAAGCGCAGGTACATGACGTACATCCCTAAGCAAAAATGAACTGCCAGTGGAAAACTGCAACTGAATATCACCCATGCCCACAATGTCAAGAGACCTGTCGTCTCCAAGTCTGACTGAACCAGATATAGTACGGTAAGAGTGAAACCACTCACGGTAAGGTGTCACATGGAAGGACGCACTTGAATCCAATAACCAGCACTGTGCATACATACTAGGTGTCTCAGTCAAGTGTGAAGCATCAGAAGAACTAGCTGCAAGTATAAACTCATCACCACCATCGGACTCTTCAGTCTGCGTGACATTAATTTCCTCAATCTTGACGTTGGACTTCGCAGGTACTATGCTGCGATCAGAGGACTTCTCCTGCACTTTATCTTTCCCCTTATCCTTGCGCTTCTCATTGCGCAACTCATGACACTGTGGTCTAATATGGCCCTTTTTCCCACAATGATGACAAGTGACATTTGCATTGCGTCCACGCGACTTACTACGCGACTTGCCACCACGAGATTTAGACCGACCCTTCTGCGAGTCACGGCCTCGGCCATTACCACGGTCATACCTGTCATTCCTGCCTCTAACTGTCAAAGCATGACTACCACGAGAGGCATCCAAGTTTTTGCGATTCACCTCTTCCTGAAGAAGAGCACTCTCAACATCTGCCAATTTTAGAGTAGCACTAGAGGCACAAAGAGCAGTGCGGAATACATCCCATGACTCATTCAGAGTTCCAAGCAAGAAAAGAGGAGTTACTTCCTCTCCAAAGGTGATATCCTGCGAAGTCAGGTTCTTCAGTATAGCATGGAACTGGCTCAAGTGAGCAGACATAGTCGCATTATCCTTCATGCGCAGATCCATAAGCTGCTTCAACCAGTACATCTGACTCGCCGGACTTTTCTTATCATAAAGATTCTTGATCTTATTCCATAGATCCCATGCACTCTGTGCTTCCTCAAATACATTATAATGTACCTATTCAATGAGAGACAATACAATCGTGGACTTGCATAGCTCATCAAGTTCAAGCCAGTCGTCATTGTCCATAGTTTCAGGCTGCTCCCCACTCAACCGAAGTGGCTTAATCTGAGATTTCTGCACCAAAACCTGCCAAATTTGACTCTTCCAATAAGAGTAGTTGGTACCATCCAACTTTGTAATGTTAAAGATGGCACTATCATGCGAAGATGACGCCATTATGCAGGCTGGAAATGCCCAAACAGTCCAAAACTGCTTGCTGTTTTACTGCAGAAACTGCCCAAAAATGACCAAAACGGGGTCCAAAGGGTGAGCAAAGTGTGCCAAAAGTTGCTGCCCACTTAGTACTAGGTGCGGTACACCAAATCAGGATATTTCAGCATGAAAAGTACACCTCAGTCCACCAATAACTACTTGCTGTAATAAATTGCAGGTATGCAGTCTAGAGAGCAAACTGTCCCAAAATAGGATCCAATGTCAAGCAAACAATGCTAGGTCCAAACCCGGCATGAAATGGACATAAGCAAGGCCAATGACAGTGAAAAGAACATGAGCTCAACACCGAAGCATGTCAAAATAACATCTGCCACAGTGAAAGGCACACCCCCAGACACTCTAGGCAAAGTGTTCATGTAACTGCCAAAACCTGACACAAATAGGTGTCTGCTCAAAGAGAAAGATCCAAATATGAGACTCAGCTCATAAGCATCCTGTGAACCAAGAGTACATCAATGCATATCCATAAAGATCGGAGTATGATCCCAAAGTCTCAATGCGTATGTAGCTGCTCAAGACATAAACTGCTCCAAATACATGTAAGTGCTCCAATAGCATGCAACTGTCAAAGGTCAAGCAAGCATGTAAAATGCTCCCACTGGCACAAAAGGCATACAAAGCGAGCTCAGAAGCTCAAACAACCCAAGAGAAAGCACCAGTGATAAGTGACCCTGTCAATGCATCAAGCGCATCCAAGAGAGCATGACATACATGAAGCACCGGTCGTATTAACCATGAAGCAATACATAAGTCCAAATAAGCTCTTGGTCAACTCAATGACATCCAAATAGCAACCAAGATCAGTGATCAAGTAAGCCGGGAATGCTCAAATACATCCAAATCCAAGCTCCAAATGTCGGTATGGCATACACGAACCAAATAGCATATGTCACGAACCAAAGCATGTAATGCAAAAGCCTAACTGTCAAGCAGAGACATGAGGCATAGGCGGTCCACGAGCATGCCAAGTCGGTCCAAATGCCAGTGAAGACGGAGCTAATGCGAAGCTCAAAAGCATCCCATAATCTCATACATATGCTCCAAGCCGTCCCCAAATGTCAAAGACATCATGCCAAAGCTCAAAGCATACATCCGGTATCGGTAGGTAAGTGCCAAAGCCTGTAAAGTACCTTCAGCCCACTGTTATTCCAGCATGTATTTACTGTTCTAAACAGTAGATTTCAGCCCCGAATTCAAGCCAAAATCATGGTCAAACCAAATGCATACATCCCCAATACATCCGGGTAGGAAGTAGACCGCATACGGGCATCAAATAAGGTAACCGGAGTAGAGTATAAGCATCAAATGCCAATGCCAAGTGTGGCTGCCCTGTTTCCAGCACTGTATAACAGTAAATAACAGTCCCAAATCAGCCAATATTTCAAGCCAAAATCATGGCATAATCATGTGCATACATTCCCAAGGCACTAGGCATCATGTAGACCGCATAGGGGCATCAAATAGCACAACCGGAATGGAGTATAAGCAACAAATGCTAATGCCAATGGTGCTGCCCTATTTTCAGCCTGTTATGACAGTTTATAACAGTCCCAAATCTGAAGAAATCAGCCCCGAATGATCAAGACCAATGCCCAAAGCTTGAATGACATCAAACATGAAGTCTATAGCCCTCTTGATCAAGGTAGAGAGCAAGAAGCAATGGCCAAGTGTGGAGCTGAAGTAGATGAGTGCTCACAGCCTGGAAAAAAATGATGCAATCTGCCCTGTTGGTGCTGAACTTGCTGCTGCTCCACATGGGCTGAAAAGGGGGTAATGGGGGGCTCAATGATGGCCCAAGGTAGGCACATACCAAGCCATGAAGGCCCAATGCAAAGGGGAGGGAAGATATGAGCTATGGAGCTCAAGAAGAGTGGATGCCCTTTGTTCCTGCCCTGTTTCAATCTGAGAATACACTCAAATGCCTGCAAATGCTGAAGCAATACCTCAAGGGCAAGGCCCTAATGAAGCTCAAGAAGGCCAGGATGGAGCTCGGGAAGCCGGGGAGAGTCGGGAGCTCAAGAGGTCGGCTATGGCTGCCGGGATGGAGACCCAATGCGTGAAGCGAGACGATGCGAAGGTCGGGAAGCACCGAGTCGAGCTCGAGCAAGAGAATGCCAAGCTCTGATACCAGTTGAAAGGTGAGAAGGATCAAAGCTTGCACGCGAGCTATGGCGGGAGAGCAAGAGCAAGAAAGAGAGAGACAAGAAATGGGAACTCCAACAGTCACAATGTGTGACCGGGCCTTCCTTTATTCAAACTGTCACTAAAAGAATAAAGAATAAAGTGACGTGACGGGCGCCCGCCACCTGCAGTGTGCAGTGGCGGGTACTGTCAGTGTAGTAATACACGGGGCGGCACGGCAGAGGCGCCTTTACCCCCAACACTTCTCTTATTGCATGAGCATACTTAGGACTCATGGCATAAGGCCTTTGCTTGATCGACATTGCATCAGGAACCATAGGGATGTTATGATCGCTATACTTGGATTAATGCATTTCACCTCATTCATGGACCATGTGAACACATCGAAGAATTCTTTTAAAATGAGTTCGGCCTCCTCCTTCTCCTCAATCAAATCGTCAACCTAAGAACACAAGTTGAGGTTTGTCCTCTTCCTGTGCCAAATTTACCTATTTGACCTTGGCAAGTTCCTCAATGGCCTTGTTGGCCTAGCCTTTCCTTTTGGCTCCTAGTAGCACTAGTATTTGGTTACCTTTTTCAAACTTTGTGAAGCATTTTGATAGATCATGTGATCTCTTCTACCATTCCACTTGTGAATCTTTGGGCTACTTTTTTCTTTCCTCCTTCAACCTTCCACCCTCAAGTGGACTTGAAGTCCCCTTTAGTACATCGACTCTTAAATAAAGGGTTGTAGTATCTCTAAGTCATTATCAAACCTTAACTCAGACTCTAAGTTGAACTCACAGCCTTCACTAGAATAAGGGGTTTCACTGAGTGGTTGGAGTTCTAATGCTAATCCTATTTCAAACACTATCATGGACTCTCGTTGGGCCAATCCGGCTTGCTTATAGTTCACCACATCTAGGTGTTCCAACCAAGTCCGTGATCATAGTCCACTTTGATGACTCTTTTCTCTATCCTAAAGGCATTGGTTTCCTTAGTCTTGGAGTCCATAATTATATATTCGATTGTCTACCCCTCCATATCATAATCAATTGTTTCCACTCCTTGTCACTCTCTTTACTTCCAGAGTCACTATCTATGTATTCATTACCGAAATCCTCCCATTCAAAGGTCTTATCCTCCATTTTATCGTCAACTTCTAGGTTTTTGTCATCCTTAAAGTAGAGCCCAATTGTACAAGAGATTCAAGTTATGTATGCTAGTCTATTTAAATATCGACTCTTATATGAGTGTAACCCCATATTCAAGGCATCTCAACTCCATTTTGTCCTTGTTAGCTTGACATATGTCCAGGATGACCACAATTCCAATAGGTAATGGTTATTGTAGCTACATTGTTCATGGTCCTCATCCTCTCCCCCTTACCAATGTCATGATCAAGATGGGCATATAGTCCATAAGGGCTAGATTTTCCTCTTCATCGTACGAGATGTAGGGTTTTATATATGGCTCCTCCTCAAGTGGTTCTTCAGCGTAATGCATATGAGCATCACTCTAGGATAGGGTTATGATTGGTGCAAGAGGTCTAGGGATGTTGGTTGGATTAATGTCAACCCTTGCTACAGCTGGCCTTTGGTCATTAGGTACTAGTAGAGCTACTGGAGCCCCTTGACCAAATTGGTACTTTGCTTCATGGGGTATTGCTATTGGTAAGATTCCTAGTAAGGCGACCACTAAGACAGCCTGCAATGTATAGCCTCATGCCCATACCTTTGTAGTTTATACATGTTATAGGTCTAGGTTCTGGGCACTCTACTAGTAAGTAGTTACCCCTGCAGTGCACACATTGGATGTTGGCTTTAGTAGGTCTTCAAAAGGCATCTTGAAGCTTGATAATCTCTATCTTGAGATTAGACATTTTTTGTGATAAGTCCACTCCCTTGCCTTTATCCTGTGCTTCAAATGTTGCTTGCTTGCTACAAATAGTGGATCTTTCACAATGAATCATGATGATTCCTATTGATTGCATGGATTTACTACCCTTTCCTTTGGAAAGCTATCAACTCTTATAGCTTTATCAAACACGCTTACCAATGCATCTCTTTGCAAGCTTGAGTTGCTTGCCAGGGCTTTGTACAACTCTTTGTTTTTTATATCATTAAAAATTGTTGACACCACCCTAGGTGTAGGTCTCTCCAACTCTGAAATTCTCTTGTAGAGACTCCTCACATGCATGATGTAGTCTCAAATCTCCTCCTTGTCCTTGTGGCTCACATTCATGAGCTTGACAATCAGGTTATTAGAGTATCCTACTTCCAAGAAGCATTTGATGAACAAGTTCTTAAGCATGTCAAAGTTGTTCTTAAGCTTGTAAACCATGTTCCACCTTTTTCCCCTAAACATAGCTCAAAGGCTTGTGCCCTCTTGTCAGTGTCCATGAGGTTGTTTTCCTCATAGACTTGTTTAATTTCTCGATAAAGCTATAAGGGTCATTTCTAGCACTATACTTGTCAACTTGCTTGGTGACTATTGGTATTTTTGTTTGGCTCCTAGCTTCTGGTGCTACTCCTAATCTAGTCAAGAGGGTGGTGGCTAGAGCAACACTATCCTCTTCTATTAATGTTTGATCCAATAGACACTTGAGAAGGAGCTTGGAAGGATTCAGAGTGGCATTGAATGCCTCAGTTATCTCTGCATCCTCCCTAGCTTCTGTCCCTACGGTTAGGTCCAAGATTTGTTGGATCTTATTCAACTTGATTTCTTCCCTTCATTTGTCAAGTCTTTGGTTTCATGTGAATTGAGCTACTTGCTTAATGAGATCGCTCCCTAGCCTCCTTTTGGCTTCAACATTTGCCAAGATGTCTACTATCAGTCTTTTAGCATGCTCTATCCTCGTGTTAATCATAATGTGTAATCAATTGTTGAATGTCCATAGGAAAACTCAATAGCATCTAGTTTTAGTCCATCCGCATGAGAACTTGACAGACATGGTTGCAAGTTGTTCTTTATTAACAAGTGCCTCAATAAGGCTGATGATTTGAGACAAAGGAACAAGGGTTCCTATTGAATTCTCTTGGGGGAGACAAGTCTCTCTTTGTTTTGGTTTAGAAGTTTTTGAGGCTAAAACACTTGTAGTGTTGAGGTTGGGTTGCCTTCATAGCCCTTGTTGCCTATATATGCACTAATGCTTTGGTTCTTAAGGTATGTTTGAAAATTGTGCTTCCCTTAGCATCTTTTGTGTATTGTCCTTAGTCTTGTTGTTTTCCTCTCAATATTGTTCCTTGTGAGTGCTTGGATGTTTCTCTCTTATAATTTTTCAATGCTCCTAGGTGTCAATGCGCTTCCCTTGCTTAATGCTAAGTGTATTTTCCCTTTCCCTAGGCCCTCAAGTCTCCAAGGCGTCCGTGGTTGCTATCACAATATGGTTGTGAAACATCTAGCACTAATTTGTCCTCGACTCACGTGCTATGCCTTCTCTCGCACTTCCTTAGGTGACCGGTGATGTTTTTGTATCCTCGAGCATCTAGTTGGTCATATGGGTCAAGCCTTCTTCTTCATGGCCAACTATGATTATTACCTTTCAAGTCCCACTCAATGGTCTGTGTTACGGAACGTGAGGTTGTAACCTAGTGAATCTTGGGTCCTAAGATGGGCTTAAGTGCTTGACTTAATTATAGCATGAATGATATACTCCTGCATGGTCAATTGGGAGATCTGGCACTAGTTATAATGACACTTTTCTTCTTGGTAAGAGGGTTGCTATTGTATTTCCAAAGTCATGAAGTACCAACAAGGTGGTTACAATGAAGTTCTAATTCTCTAGTTGTGGATCCTAGCTAGCAATGCTAGGTTGCTTTGCAAGTTTTGTCACCCAAACTGTGAGACTACCACTATGGCCTTGAGTCTAGTGGATGAGGTGTTGTGCTTAGAGAGCCATGGTCCTAGCCCTCTCACCCTACGTTGATATGGTAGAATTTTCAAGATGTGCAACCTATTTTGCAAAGGATTAGGGTAAGGATTCAAGGAGTGCACTAGTATCTCACCCTCATAACTCTCAACACTTGCCTTGGAGGTCAATGCTCATGTTAGGGCCCTTGGACTTAGCCTATGAGGAGGTTGTAATTGGTATGGCTTGGCTAGGTACTTGATTGGCCTGACATGCAACACCCCCTTATGAATGGTTGTCCCTTTGGTCAATCACTAAGCAACTCTTAAAAGATTTGGACATTCTTAAAACATTGCTTGAAAGAGCTCTACTCTTAAGTTGCCAATTAATACCAATCCACAATAGGTCATTAGGTTGATGGTTGCACTTCAAGATGTGTAAGGAGGTCACTCAAAATTCCAAGAGAAGTTGCACAATGAGTCCTAGTGAAAACCATAGTACTCGAGGTGCATACACCAAAATTTAATGAGATGTATATTTTCTCAAGTTTAAGTCTTCTTAAAGCACATCGTGCATTAAGAGTCCCAAGCTAGTACCTATTAAAGTGATGATGATGATGATGCTAAGGATTCTTGCTCCCCTCCTTGGCTTCAAAATTACACGATCACTTGCATGTCAGGTTGGACCTGGCTCTCACAATAGGTTCACCTTGGTCCTATGTGGATGAGTGAAGGTGGGGTTGTAGTTATAAGGTTCAAGGCGCCAATTGTATTTGCCTTTTGGCTTTTCCTCTAAGGCTAGGCCGTTGATGCCATGATTTCCCTTGACGTTTGTGTGTTTCCTTGGCTCGGATCGATGCCACAATCACTAGGATCAATCACGCGGACTAATGCTCGGAACAACACGACCATTGCTCAGATTAACACTCGGACCGTTGTGCTTAGCATTGCCCGAACCAACATCGACCATCCCGTCCACAACACTCGGACTATTGTAATCGGATTGTTACCACTACGACTCGATACAATATCACCGTGCTTCGATCGTGTCACTCGGAGCATTACTGTCTCCACCCTCGGAAACATAATTGCATGCTACGACTCGAATCAATGCAATAGTTGATCGCTTGGATCAACGCCATCATCTCACACTCGGATCCATGTGACGTCCCCACTTAACCAATCACACCGTCTCGTGCAATAGTTGATCACTCACACCAATCACACTTGGACCAACTCGATGTCACACTTGATTGCTCAAAGCCTTGCAATGTTTTTACTCGGATCAAGGTGATATTGTGCTTGGATCAATGCAACGTGCTGCTTGGATCAATCACTTGAATTATTCGCAACACTCAATCAATCCTTGCTCGTACCAATTCACGGGCATCTAACTCGAAGCATCACGGGCATCTAACTTGAAGCATCACACACTTGGACCATGTGAGGGTTTGATCGCCATTGTGGCCCTCATCTCTATGTGCTATTATGCTACTGGGACTAATGGAGCAACTTGTTCATGCTTGCCGATATGCAATTGGTGCCTCCTTTGAACCTCCAAACAAGGTCATGGATGGTGCTTTGGGTTCCCCTTGGTGGTTTTCTACCTTGAACATTCCATGGTGGTCTTGATCTAGAGAGTGTTTATAGTCCCAACACCTCGAAGAGGTAAATCCTTCCCTAGACTTGGGTGTTTCAAGTAAAGGTCGACATGCAAGCTCTTTTCTTCAAGAGTGGTGATTGTCAATGCAACATGTTTCTTATGGTAAGTGATTAGGCCTCAAGGGGCGTTTGGAGTGGTTCAAAGCACTATCTTGGGTTTATGTGGTTGTGTTCTCAAGGTAAAATACCTTGATGGGCCCCAAGAGTTCAACTACATCATATGTGTCTATGAGCTCATGTCAAGGGTCATGTCTAAGATGGGTGCATTCAGAGTCTAAGTTCAAGCACTATTGAGATGATGCTGGTATGGGATGGTGCATCTTTCGCACTTGGAAAAGTAGGGCCAATGATGATGAGCTTATAATAGTGAAGGTGGTGTTACCTCTAGTCATAATCAACAAGCCAATATCTCCACTTGAGATGAACAGATATTCTTCATTAGAAGCAAGGGGAGGTAGTTGAGTCAATACTCCCTGTGTCTATGTCAACCTTGGTTTGTAATGGTTGCTTGATGCCTCATCAGAGGAAGGATGCATTTGAAATTGGATCCAATACACTCTAATTCACCTCAAGAGGGTGACTCTTGAAGGATGAGTATGGCAAGTACTATGTATTTGAGAAGAGCTTTGCAATGATGCATCACCTTGGTGTGGTCTTGTCATGGCCAAGGAGTCAGTGTCCAAGAATGAGCTTGAGTCCGTAGGGACAAGCGAATGCCCCAAGCTCCAAGCCAATAGGGGCAAACCCTACTTTCTTGAAGTCCTAGAGACACTCAACATGTGTAATTGATCTATCTTGTGTGGTATGGCTCAAAGTTGAGGTCTTCTTGAGATTCTACAAGGTCGCAAGCTAACCCCTTCAACTTTAGAGTTGAATCCCTATGGATAATGACTCAATGATGTTCAACATTAAGGAGCAGATTACCAAATCAACTCATGTCATCCTCTCCAAATCCAAAAAGGCAAGCTTGACACTAGACTATGTCTAGTCACTCACTTCCTTGATGCTAATCAACTCCCAATGAGTGGATGAGTGTGAGAAGGATATGGCTAGTGCAAAAACCTTCAATTTCAGTGGAAATCATGCAATTCGCACTATCAATGATTATGCAAATGGAAGAACCTCAAATTAGACAAAACCATGTCTTGTTTGGGGCTCAAATTAGCATTTAAGGTAACGTGAAAGGCCTATTAGACGCATGTAACTGCACCCCTGGCTCCAAGTGACCCAAAACTCCTTTTTTCTACAAACTATATTGAATCCACTAATACATTTGTGGGGCTCAATTTTCTTTGCAATTCAACCCTTACCTCCTCAAAGTATGCCTTGTTTTACACCTATAGAACTTAACTAATCAATACTACTGAAGACTATCTCTAGGTGCCATGAGACTTTTTGAGTTCCTATGGTTTGTAACCTTAAATTTTATAAATTTTGTAGGTTTATGGCTTGCTTCGATGTGTACAATAAGATTTTAGGTAATTTTGAAAGCTTAAGTACATTAGTAGTTGGTCAAACTAGCTAGTAGTAGTGCTACCATAGCTAGTTTGTTCCACTTGGAAATTATGCATACCAACTTAATTTTCAACAAAAGTTCAGGGATTTCCATAGTAAATACACAGTAAATTGCAATGAAGATATTCTCTAATCATCCATCATAAAAAACACTCACAAACCATCAATTGGAAAACTATTGTTGACTAGCTAGTCATCAACCTACTTTCTATGCAACCTCTTTGTGCATATCAATGAAAATTCAAAAATTTCAGATTTTTATCAGAGATTTGATAGCATGTCTCACAATTTATTCAAATGAACAGCCCCAATCATACCCCCCTTTATCACGACTATGTTCATCGCACCCAATAATCGGTAATCATCTTGTGCAGGTCTAAAAAGCTATCATGAAATTACAATTCCCCATGAATGTTCAGCCCTTATATCTAAGTTTTATGCTAAATTTCTGATGCAAAATAATGAACATTCTTCATTCCAATCATGTACTCATATGCTTGCTTTTTTAGGCCACCAGTAAGATCACAACTAGCTAGTTGTCATCCAATACTTTGCCCATGATGCAACTATGGTTGTAGATGAAAAGCAAGATAAAAATTAGGGAAGATTCAGTAAAAAGTCAAAATTTTACTAATCATGAATTCCCTTAAGCACTCAAAATTCCACAACCACTTGATGAAGCCCAAACTTGCCAAATTAGTCTATGAGCATCAAGCGGCGATGTCTTGCTTTTGTATTTAGTTTTTTTTAATAAATGAAAAAATTAGAATGTCCAAATCTAACAATCTCTCTCTCTCAAGTCCTAAGCTATTCCCAAAAAAAAAAGGCATACCTACAAATTAGTTTCCTTCCAATCCATCCTTCTTACCTAAGACATGCAAGGTTTCCACATCAAGCCCATGTTGATAAGAAAACCCGTCTCCCTTGAGCTTGGCATATTCCTCTTGTCATCTATGGTTGGAGACTCAACTGGAGAGATTTCATTATGTCCCAACAAAAAAACCAAAATATAGGCTCAAATTCCCACTTGCCAAATCTAGACAGGACACGCATATTGATCATGTGCCCTCTCAAGCCAAGCTTTCTCATGGTCTCTCACCCTACAAGCTCCCCTACCATCTAATCTCACTTGCTCAGCTAGCTACAAATTACTACCCTATGCCTACCAAGCAAGGAGAATATCACAAGAGAATAGTTGGATCAAAGGAACTCATTGTGCTATAGTCTAAATGTTTGTTGTGAGCTATGAAGCTCCAATGACTCTATTGATGTATGCACTCACGAGCTTCGTGCTTCTCAATCCATCATCAATTGCATGCGAGAAGCCGATCTCCTTTGCTTGTTCATCCAAGTTGAAACAAGTCTACCTTTGATCTCTCTCTCTCTCTCTCTCTCTCTCTCTCTCTCTCTCTCTCTCTCTCTCTCTCTCTCTCTCTCTCTCTCTCTCTCTCTCTCTCTCTCTCTCTCTCTCTCTCTCTCTCTCTCTCTCTCTCATGACTTTAGTATCTTGGCCACCATAGCAAATGCACATATCTATAGTGCCCTTAAGGTATCTCATGATATTCTTCACAGTGTCCCTACCTGCTGCCAAAGTGTCGCCATATAAGAAGCCACAACTGCACGACAAATGCTATGGCAAGTCTAGTGGCTATCGTGGCATACATCAAGCTGCCCAACACAAATGCATACAAAATCTTGGTCATCTCAACCCTCTCATTATCTAACTAGGGACAATCTACTTAACTGACCTTCACATGCGAAGGTAATGAGCACCCAATAGGCTTACCACCCTACGTATGGAATTGCTTAAGGACTTTATAAATGTACTCCTTTTGTAAGATAGGTAGAGAAGTCCTTTAGAGTGATTACACGTAACGCACATACCAAGTATGTAAGAGATATACCCCATGTCTTTCATCTCAAACCTCTTCTTGAATTGAGTTTCAAAGCACCCATCTCATCATGAGCACTCACAGCAAATCAATATGTCATCAACATATAGCACCAAAATTATAAGGCTACTATCATGAGTTTTTTTGTGTAAAGATACGTATCCATATCACTACGGGAGTAATCATATGAATGTATAAATGCATCAAACTTATGATACAATTCCCTATATGCCTACTTAGTTCATAAAGACTCTTCCTCAACTTGCACACTAGGTGTTCCATGCCCTTTTCCTCAAAGTCCTTAAGATGCTACATATAGGTATCCTCGTACAAGTCCCCACGAAGAAAAGTTGTTTTCACATCCATCTAGTATAAGTTTAGATCCATCTACATAACCAAGGCCAATACGAACTGTAGGGTAGTCATCTTAACCACATGAGAGAATATCTCATCAAAGTCAACTCCCTTCTCTTGCTTAAAACCCTTAGCAACGAATCTAGTCTTATATGCTAGCTTAGGGCAACCAGGGGTACTTTTCAAGTTGTACACCCACTTGTATGGCAATGCATGTTTCCCATTGGGCAAAAGAACCAAATCCCATGTACAATTTTTCTGTAGGGAATCATACTAAGACTACATGGCCCTCTCCTAAGAGTGACTATCGCCTCAACACATAACCTCCTCATAAGTAAGGGGCTCACTAGAATCTATCACCATGACATAATACATTGAGAGCTCAAAACGATCAAGAGAACGACGGGATGCTCTAGTGGATAATCTCAAGATTGGTTTGTGGGGCCTATATGGCCTATCCTCTTTGTCCAATATCATGATCCTATACAACAAGTGGATCCTTGGTCACTACATCACAACAACTACAATAGTCTATCTAACTAGGGTTGGCTACACTCAAAAGGCTCTTTCTAAAAGATCACCATGCAATCTCAACTACCTATGTTGGTCTCATATGCATCTTTTTCTCATGGGATATGACATTATGGTGGCTATGGATTACCTTTCGAGTCTATAGGTCACAAAGGAGATAGCCCATCTCACCTGCATCCCCATATTCAAGAAAGATATATTTGACAAGCTTTGAATCTAGCTTATTATATTTCTCTTTGGAAATATGGTTTAATCAAGTCAACTAATGTTTAATATCCCTCTCTTCACAAAATTTTTCAAATCCTTTCGAGATATATTCACCCCTATTGTCAGATCAGACATTTCAACTTATGGTCAACTTGGTTCTCAACCACAGTAAGAAAGCATTGAAATGTAGCTAACATCTTTGATTTCTCCTTAATAGGATAGTCCCAAACTTCATGCAAATAATCATCAATGAATATCTCAAAGGACTTACACCACCTAATGGCTGACAAGGTGGGCATGGAACCACAAACATCTGAATGAACAAGAGCCAAAGGCTCACCCACATGTGTAGAGCTAGACTTTTTTTTATAAGAGTTACATGTCTACCTACCATATAAACAATGATCACAAGAGTCAAAACATGAGTAGTTAAGAGGTAGAAAATATTGCAAATGAGTGAATACTTTCATTCCTATAAGAGACATATACCCAATATAGTAATGCCAAAGAGATACGTGAGAAAAATCAATCATTGCCAAAACATGATCAATATATCCAAATACAGGCAAATGGTATAGGCTACCAACCTTGGCACTTCTACTAAGAACAAGACAACTAGAGTATTCTTCCATGTAGAATTATCAAAAGAAACATGGTACCTAACATCATCCAATTGTCCAAGAGGGATAAGACTTTTAGTTAAATCCAGGACATGACATACATCATGAAGCACAAATGGAGTACCAGTATCTCATATCACCTATGCCAAATAATATCCAATGCAATGTCATCTCCTAGTCTAACTGAACTTGAGACAATATAGTAGGTATAAAATCAATGACAGTGCAGGGTAATGTGAAAATGAAGCCTCTGAATAATGAACATTGAGACTGAGAAGACAAAGCATCAGTTAAAGGAGTAGCATCAAGTGATGAAATAGTAAGTATGCAATTATATAAGATATACCCCGAGGCATTTATATTTTCTATCTTAATATTGGTTTTAGGAACAATGTCGCAATTATCAGAAGATTTGGCATTATCGTGCACTTTCCTTTTGCCTTTTTCACACCTATCATTGCACATCTTATGGCACTACGACCTTATGTGACTCTATTGTGCACAATAATGATGAGTAAGAGAGGACTTAGGTCCATGGGACTAACTATGTGATTGTCCATGAGACTTAGACTTGCCCCTATTGGGTTGTGAGTCTCTACCATGATTTTTATTTCCATTGCCATCTTGTCTGCCTCTCACTATGAGTACATGATAAGTATAGGTTGTGAATGCATCAACACCCTCCTCGTTTACTTCCTTAGTAAGCAAAGCACCCTCTACATTCCCAAACTAAAATCCACCTTCAGGAGGGTTTGCACTCATAGCAATCAATGTAGAAAATATCCTAAGACTCAAGCAATGTGATAAGTAAAAAAAGAGACTTAGCATTCTCCTCAAACTTAAGACCATGTGAAGTGAGTTGACTAAAAATGGAATAAATCTCTTTTAAATGAGAAGACTTAGATGTTCTTTCCTTCATGTGAATATCCATGAGTTTCTTAAGCCAATACAATTAAGTTGTAGGACTACTTATCATAGAGATCAGAAATCTTTTTCCATAATGCATAACCACGATCCTCAGTCTCAATGACATTGAAGTATACCTGCTTTGACAATGACAAAATAATGGGAGACTTACATAGCTCATTAAGCTCTTCCCGTTCCTCCACATCATAAAGTTATGGTTTTATGCCCTCAAATTTCAATGGTTTGACTTGCGTCTTTTGCAACAATACCTACCAAATTCAAGTCTTCAAATACTTAGACTCTGCTGCCTGCCCAGTTGCCTGGCCAACACCCTGACCATGAGTATCTGCTGCAATTGTAGGTTGTCCAACTGGCTGTGCAGGAGCTCTAGGCTCCTCCTGAAAGATCACTCTGCGGATCTCAACCACCTTCTTAGGCTACCTGTGCATCTTGTCTTCATGGAAGACTACATCATGGCTGCGTACGATTTTCCGCGCCTGCGGATCCCATAGGCGATAGCGCATCTCTCCTGAATCACCATAACCAAGAAAGATGCATTTAATGCTCTTTGGATCCAACTTACTCCTCTTATCCTTGGGCACATGGCAGAATACCTCACATCCAAAGACTCGGAGATGTGCATAAGAGGGTAGCTTACCAGCCCAAACTTCCTTTGTAACCTGGAAATCCAATCCACTAGAAGGCGATTGATTTATGACATGCACTGCCGTACTAGCTGCCTCAGCCCAAAAGCTCTGTGGTGGACATGCTCCTGAATAGTCCTATTCATGCGCTCAGCCAAACCATTCTGGGCGGGGGTGTAAGGGGCGGTCAACTGACGCTTAATACCCCTGTCATCACAAAACTGCTCAAAAGCACATGAGACATATTCTCCCCCATTGTCAGTCCTAAGGCATTTCAGCCTTTACCCAGTATGGTTCTCAACAAGAGCAAGCCAACGCTGAAAGACTGCCAAGACATCGGACTTTTGCTTTATGGGATAAGCCACACTTTCCTAGAAAAATCATCAATGAAGGTAACAAAGTACTTCGCGCCACCCATAGACATACACGGCATGGGCCCACAAACATCTGAATGCACCAAAGCTAAGGGCTCACTCATGCATGGCCTACGCGATTTCTTATGCGTAGACCTATTCTGCTTACCATAAAGACAATTATCACACGAGTCAAAACGTGCATAGTCCAAAGGCGAAAGATACTGCAAACCAAATAACATTTTCATTCCCTTCAACGACATATGCCCCAAACAGGCATGCCAAAGTGATACATGTGGAATAGAGCCCACTGCCAAAACATGGTCTACAGAAGACCCAGATACAACAAGAGGATAGAGGCTGCCAGCCTTGGCGCCTCTAGCAAGCACAAGTCTGCCTCTAGTAATCTTCCAGGCAGAATCCCCAAAACAGACACAAAACCCTGCATCATCCAACTATCCTCCAGACATAAGACTGCGCGTAAGCGCAGGTACATGACGTACATCCCTGAGCAAAAAGGAATTGCTAGTGGAAAACTGCAACTGAATATCTCCACAGCCCACAATATCAAGAGACCTGTCATCTCCAAGTCTGACTGATCCAGATACAGTACAGTAAGAGTGAAACCACTCACGGTAAGGCGTCACATGGAAGGACGCACCTGAATCCAATAACCAGCACTGTGCATACATACTAGGTGTCTCAATCAAGTGTGAGGCATCAGAAGAACTAGCTGCAAGTATGAACTCATCACCACCATCGGAATCCTCGGTCTGCGTGACATTAATTTCCTCAATCTTCATGCTGGACTTCGCAGGTACTATGTTGCGATCAGATGACTTCTCCTGCACTTTATCTTTCCCCTTATCCTTGCGCTTCTCATTGTGCAACTCATGACACTGTGGTCTGATATGGCCCTTTTTCCCACAATGATGACAAGTGACATTAGCGTTGCACCCATGCGACTTACTACGCGACTTTCCACGAGATTTAGACCAACCCTTCTGCGAGTCACAGCCACGGCCATGACCACAATCATTCCTGTCATTCTTGCCTCTAACTGTCAAAGCATGTGAAACACGAGAGACATCCAAGTTTTTGCGATTAACCTCTTCCTGCAGAAGAGCACTCTCAACGTCATTCAATTTCAAAGTAGCACTAGAGGCACATAGGGCAGTGTGGAATACATCCCATGACTCATTCAGAGTCCCAAGCAAGAAAAGAGGAGTTACTTCCTCTCCAAAGGTGATATCCTGCGAAGTCAAGTTCTTCAGTATAGCATGGAACTGGCTCAAGTGAGCAAATATAGTCGCATTATCCTTCATGTACAGATCCATAAGCTGCTTCAACCAGTACATCTGACTCACCGGACTTTTCTTATCATAAAGATTCTTGATCTTATTCCATAGATCCCATGCACTTTGTGCTTCCTCAAATACATTATAATGTACCTGTTCAGTGAGAGACAATACAATCGTGGACTTGCATAGCTCATCAAGTTCAAGCCAGTCGTCATTGTCCATAGTTTCAGGTTGCTCCCCGCTCAACCGAAGTGGCTTAATCTGAGATTTCTGCACCAAGACCTGCCAAATTTGACTCTTCCAATAAGAGTAGTTGGTACCATCCAACTTTGTGATGTTAAATATGGCATTATCAGTCGAAGAGGACGCCATAATGCAGGCTGGAAATGCACAGACAATGTAAAACTGCTGGCTGTTTTACTGCAGAAAATGCCCAAAATCCACTGAAATGAGCTCCAAATGGCGAGAAAAGTGTGCCAAAAGATGCTGCCCACTTAGTACTAGGTGTAGTACACCAAATTAGGATATTTCAGCATTAAAAATACTGCTCAGTCCACCAATAAATGCTTGCTGTAATAAATTTCAGAACTGCAATAATGGAGAGCAAACTGTCCCAAAACTGGATCTAATGTCAACTAGACAATGCTAGGTCCAAAGCCGGCATAAAGAGAACAAAGCAAAGCCAAATGACAGTGAAAATACATGAGCATAACATCGAGAGATGTCAAATAGCATCTGCCAGTAAGAGGCACACCCCCAGACAATCTAGGCAAAATGTACCTGCAACTGCCAAAACCTGACACAAATAGGTGTCTGCTCAAAAGAAAGCGGATCCAAAACTGAGACTCAGCTTATAAGCATCCTGTGAACCAAGACATATACTCAATGCAACATCCAATTGTCGGAGTATAATCCCAAAGCCTCAATACATCTGTAACTGCTCAATGACATAGACTGCTCCAATAGCATGTAATCCCTGCTCAAGGTCAAGTAAGCATGCAAGATGCTCCCACTGGCACAAGAGGCATACAAACGAGTTAAGGGCTTAAGCAACCCAAGACAAAGTACCAATGACAAGTGATCAAGTCAATGTGTCATACGCATCCCAAGAGCATGACATACATGAAGCAACTGATGGAAGCAACCAACGAGCAACACATAATCCCAAAATAAGATCTCTGTCAACTCAATGACATCCGATAGCAACCAAATAAATGATCAAACTGAGTCGGAAATGTTCAAATACATCCAAGGCAAAGCTCCCAATGTCGGTAAAGCATAGACGAACCAAGCGGCATATATCACGAACCAAAGCATGTAATGTATGAAGCCTAACTGTCAAGCATAGACATGAGGCATAAGCGGTCCAAGAGCATGCCAAGTCGGTCCAAATGCCAGTGAATACAAACCAAGACGGAGCTTATGCGTAGCTCAAATACATTCCATAGATTCAAACATGAGCTCAAAGTCATCCCCAAATGTTAGATACATGATGGCAAATCCCAAAGCATACATCCGATACCAATAGGTAAGTGACAAAGCATCCAAAGTATCTTCAACCCACTGTTATTGCTGCCAAGTTTGACTGTCAAAACTGAGAAATCTCAGCCAATATTTCAGGCCAAAATCATGGCATAATCATGTGCATGCATTCCCAAGGCATTCGGGCATCAAGTAGACCGCATACGGGCATCAAATAGCACAACCGGAATGGAATGTAAGCAACAAATGCTAATGCCAATGGTGCTACCCTGTTTTTAGCCTGTTATGATAGTTTATGACAGTCCCAAATCTGAAGAAATCAGCCCCGAATGATCAAGACCAATGCCCAAAGCTTGAATGACATCAAACATGAAGTCTAATAGCCCTCTTGATCAAGGTAGAGAGCAAGAAGCAATGGCCAAGTGTGGAGCTGAAGTAGACGAGTGCTAACAGCCTGGAAAAAAATGGCCCAATCTGCCCTGTTGGTGCTAAACTTGCTACTGCTCCACATGGGCTGAAAGGGGGTAATGGGGGGCTCAAGAAGGGCCTATCAAAGGCCTATGACAAGCCTCTTTGAGCCTTGATAAGTGTAAGGCACAATATGAGGGGAATAAGCTTCAAGGGTTTGAAGCCATGGCTGCCCTTGCTGTTTGCAACCTGTAGACTGAAATAAAATCCTGAAAGAATGATCAAATACCTCAGTACCAATGCCTTGAAGGTGCCTCAATAGGCCGGGAAGGTGCTCGGGAAGCCCGAGATTGATGGGAGCTCAGGGAGATCGGATATGGCTGCCGAGATGGAGATCCAATGCGTGAAGGGAGTCGATGCGAAGGTAGAGAAGCACCAAGTTGAGCTCGAGCAAGAGGAAGCCAATCTCCAATACCAATTGAAAGGTGAGAAGGTTCAAAGCTTGCACGCGAGCTATGGCGGGAGAGCAAGAGCAAGAAAGAGAGAGACAAGAAATGGGAACTCCAACAGTCACAATGTGTGACCGGGCCTTCCTTTATTTACTAGTCACTAAAATGAATGTAAAGAATAAAGTGACGTGACGGGCGCCCGCCACCTGCAGTGTGCAGTGGCGGGTACTGTCAGTGTAGTAATACACGGGGCGGCACGATGGAGGTGCCTTTACCCCAATAAAACAATCCTTTTCCATAAATAGCAATCAAACAATACCTTTGACTATTCCATAAGGGATAACCAACTTTATTCAACATAACCTTCCAAGGAGTGCAATTACTTGAGAAGTGACACATAATAGTCCCTTAAGTTGCAATTCAAGATAACACATATTGAGTCCTCATGTATCATAAGTTCTTCCTCCAAAAGATATAATACTTTACCATGCATGATAATTTTCTTATTGTATCACGAGGTAGCTATCTTTATTTCTAGTATTAACCTAGGGATCACCAAGCCCCTTGTAGATTCATTCGACACTTCAAATCTTAGCTTGACGATTTGGGAGTCTAGTTTCATCTCTAATCCTTCCAAGGGAATCTATAGTTGCTTTACTTCTCAAGGTAAGGTCTAGTATTAACTTATGGATTGCCAAGTCCCTTGTAGATTCATTCCACACTTCAAATCTTAGCTTGATGACTTATGATTCTAGCTTCAACTCCATTCTTCCAAGGGAATCTAGAGTTGCTTTACTTCTCAAGATAAGGTCTTAAATTTGGTGCGCAGATCGGTCGTTGTATGCTCACGTAGTGAATCCCGGAAGGTCCCCAAGAACAATGAACTCTACCTTTTTGCACAAATTACAATGTAAAAAGCATGAACGACAAGAGCAAGAGACCAATTGGGTTCAATCTCCCCCCATGCCTTGTGTGAGCGCTTCACAAAGCATGTATTTTATGTATATTTCCATCTTCATGCTCAATAATAGCCCAATTTACAAAAATATGACAAGCTTTTAGCTTTTGAGTTTGCTTTTACAAAAATAGGAATAAAGCTAATGGACGGTGCCCATAAAGTCTGGCACGCCCAACACAATGTCCAAATAGAAATAACATATCCGTGCGCATAGGCGCATACAAAAATAATCGATGCCTCAATAAACATAACAAAATATAGACGTGGCGCCTATCAAAATATAATCCATAGGTCGAATACTCGCTAAACTCCAATGCTTTCCTCCGCCACTGCTGCTATCTCTACACATCAACTGAAGCATTCACAATCGTTAGTAAAATAATACAATTAAACCGACAAAAGTGAATACTTAGCAGTCTTCAGCTACATAAATAAATCAACTGGTTAGAAATAAATCCTAACCTTAATTTATTACGAGTGCGCACTCTAAACTCATAAACGTTTATTAATCTAATATGTATTTTGCAGAATCACCCGCTATGGAATCACCCATGTACACACTAAATTAATGAAACGCCCGAAAAGGACAGGCGTCCCCATCAACTTCTCGCACAAAGAATCCACTTTGTGTATGAGCCCCGGTCATCAAAGTTTACGGAATCCACTGTAAAACCTCACAGAATCCACCGTGAAATATGCTTCCTGGCATCAAAATTAGACACATCTCTTTCTCAATGAAATTTTCAAGCCTAAAACATGTTCTCAAGCGTTTATTACTTTTGAATAAGGGACTAGCCTACCTAATGCCATGAGTGCTTGTTTAAGGACCAAATAGCATTGTCATATTGAGAATGGTGCAAAAATAATATCACCCTCATGACTAGTATTTGCCTCTCCTATATGAGAATGGTGCAAAAACAATACCAAGATGCCTATCTATAGTAGAGAAGGAAGGAATATCCTCATATATACCAATGAGAAATACACTTTGCTTTCACCTCTTCCCTACCATGACGCCCATAATTATCACCACATGCTCTACCACAATATCCAATACAACAATTCAAAGACAATGAGCTTGTCCAATGATTTTATCCACACTCTTACTATATACAAATAAGTCTTATTAAGGAGAAGTATCCCTCTCCATGAAAGAAGAAGAGAGTTGAGCAAAATACACACATTAAATATGCATATTTTATAATTAATAAAGATGGTTACGTTGGTGAGAAATTATATAAAAGAGGATGAGAACAAATGCCAACCTAATGATGATAGGGGTTATGATGAAATAACACATGGAGTTGATATTATCAACCCTTTTAAGGAGCATGAGGTTCATTTTCAATATTTTATTTTCAAGAGATTCAATTTCCTTATTATCATACACATCATAATGTTCTCATGTTTGATTTCTAATTTACATGACTATGATGTTATTAATCATGAATACAATATGAGGGCACCTAGTAGGATTGAGCAACAATTGGGGTTGCGGATATTATCTTAGTTGTACATCTCAAACCTTGTTAGATCAAATAACAAGGTCAATGGAGGTGGGAACTGTTATGGGGGAGTCTCTCTTCCCCTTGTAATGTTCAAGGAAAAAATCAACCTAGCCTCCTTTGTGGAATCTTGATTTACTTTAATCATTACCATGTTTCTAATGAGTAGAAGCTCAATAAACTTATATGCATGTCATGGAGCATCTAGGGCTTGTGTTCACCTAAATGCCAGGAGTTGAGAATGGTGGCCATTTGAGCTTTGAAGTGATAGAACATGGTAGGTAGGCTTGAGTTTCTATCTATAGTTCTCCCGACATGTTAAGAAAGCATGCAATAGGAAAGAGGCCAAGATGTTGTCAGGTCACTTGATGGCATTTTCCATGCAAAAGTGCAAAAAGTTGATAGGATGAATCTTGAATAATGTTGTGGTGGTTCACAATGAACAATGTGACATGGTGAAAATGGAAAAACCACTATGAAAGGATTTATGCCCCTTGAATAATAAGTTTAAGGCCTCTTATGCTAGTGGTGGCAAGCATGTGCTTAGAGCCCCATTTGCTTTCTCTCTTCCTCGCCTTAAACAACATTATGCAGGTTTGCCTCTACCTATGAAACTAGGGCTACACTGCACTAGTCCTGCTTTGTTGTTGGTAAGGGAGAGTACATTTATACCCCTTGCCTCTTCTCTTAAAAAAGAATGCATCATGTCTAGCATTGTTGGATACAAGGGAGAGTACATTTACACAATACTACCATGGACATCTGACTTTGCACCTTAGCTTATTCTTAGCCATGAATGTCCAGTGTGGGTGTTGTTTTCCCTTTTGCCTAAGGGTCGAAAGGTGATGTCTTGGCTATTGTAGAAACTCTAAGAAGGGTTTTGCATGTCCCTAAAAATACCTATGGTCTTGTGCACTTTCCAAAATCTTTGCAATAATGGCTGAAACCTCACCTTCCAATCAGTCAAGTAGAGAGGGAAACAACACCCATATTGTACATTCATGGCTAAGAATAAGCTCAAGTATTACTGAGATGGCAAGCTCAACATGTGCGGACATTGATGATGAACCGTTTGGCTAGATGGGTTTGCATGTCCACACTTAGCACGTTGGTGTCCATTATGATCCTCACATGGCCATTGACTTATCACTTATTATATTTAGTTTGTTGCATTTACCTACAATTGGTATAGTTATAACGCCAGTCAATTAATATAGTCAGTTATGCACTATTTGACTAAGTAGGCCACTTTCCTTTACGTTGTATCTTATTTATACTTTGTATACATTGTATTGTGTGTGAAATAAGAAAAATAAACCAGTAAGAAAACGTTTTGGCCTCCATATCTCTTCTTGTGTTCTTGAGTGAGCTTTCTCTTGTGTGTATGGTGTATGTTTGGCACAGCAGCTCAAGCAAGTCCCCCCACCACGTGATTCTTGACATGGTATCAGAGCGGTGTCATTGAGAGAGGTTGGTTAGACTGAAGTGAATGAGAAAAAGCAAGGATTCAAGGAAGCAAGCAAAGGGTAAAAATATCTTTTGTTCTTCCACTCTTTCTCTTGGATAGTGCTTGTGGAGGCACTGGAAGCAGGGCAAAGTGAAAATCTCAAATTGATGTGAGATTTGGTATGAGAGCAAAGCACTCTATATTCTACACATAAGCCCTTTAAGGATTTTTGGCGGGTTTTTTGGCAATCTAAGACCAGTTCAGGCTCCGTATTGGACAAGCACGATTATGGACAACAATTTCAAGGCATACTATAATTTTGACTATGTCAGTCGAAAGTGGGTGCACAAGTTACAGATTTCAAATTTATAATTTTTGAGGTGTTTATCAGGAGGTAAACATAAGTTTTATATGTAAACAAGTTGTAAATTTCATATACTATTGAGCAGTTAGTGAAAAAGATTGATTGGTATATTGCTGTGCACTTGTTGTTAAAGGTTGTATAAGACTTGCTTACTATTTTGTATCATTTTTGTGATAATGACAAATAACAATGGAAATTCGATCATTGAGAAGCTAGACAAGAATAACTACCCATCATGAAGTTTTGTGTGATGAACTTCCTTATTGAAAAATGCATTTATGAGTTCATTTCAAGTGAAGAAAAGGAGCCAAAGCTGAGTAACCCTACGACTGCATATGAATTAAAGGCATGGAAAGAATGGAATGCAAAGGATAAAGAGATGATGTATTGGCTATCTACTGTCATTCATAATACTATGCTGGGGCATATTAGGAATGCAAAAACTTCACATGTAGCTTGGATAATTTTTGAGAGTATGTTTTCAATAAATACAAAGGGCTCGAAAGATTCAACTCGAGTAAGTATTGAATACTTTGAAGAAAGGAAAAATGTCCGTCAATGAGTATGTTTTAAAGGTGAGGAGCATTGCAAATGCTTTGGCCAGTGATTGATACAATGCCTAATGATGATGATTTGGTTTTATGTACTTTGGGTGGCCTTAATAATGAGAAAGCTTGGAAATCACTTGTCACTTCTGTATGTGCGAAAGCCATTTTTAAATTTTGATGAGTTGGTCTCGCTCATGATTACCGAAGAGATCAATATGCAAGGTGACTCAACTGAAAGAAATGGTGAACAAGTCCAAGCATTTTACTAAAGTTCAGGAAGGGAACATGGCACATCCTCTTCAAGAGACCGTGGTATGGGACGTATTGGTGATAACCAACAAACTAGGTTAAATCAGCAATTTGGTGAAATGTAAGCTTTAGGAGACTGTGGAAACTTTTGAGGTAGGGGGAGCTCTATAAGAAGAGATGGATGTTAGAATAGAGGTTTTGAAAATTTTGCTATTATTTACCATGTGGCGAAACATGTCATATTGCAATCTATTGTTATGCTAAGAATGATGATATGCGTAGTGGTAAATTGTAGCAAGAAAACTATGCATCATCTTCATGACAGAATGAAGACAATAATTAGTGTTTATTTGTTATGCAGCATATAACAAATGCTATTACAGGAAAGGACACATGATGGTGCATGGCATGTTAATTTAGGTGCATCTAATCATATAACTAGTCATGTTGAATAGTTTGGAGAGATGTAAGATTTACAAAATCCAGGCTATGTACAGACGAGTGACGATTTATACCATCCAATTTCAAACATTGAAAAGGTTTCCTTATCCTTGCATGATGACTAGACAAAGAGTCTACTAGATCTATTACATGTGTCATCAATCACAAAGAATTTTTTGTATATTGGCCAAATGGTAGAGCAAAGGTTGCATGTTTGATTTAATATAAAATGTTATTTTATAGAATACTTTAATGATACATGCAAGTTGGTCCCAAAAGGAAGTAGACTTGGCTGCTTTAAATGCTGGAACTCTTGCTATGTCTGCTAAAGGAAAGGAGGGGTCTCACAAACATTGAAATATGGCATAAACGTATTGAATATGCAAATGTGCAAATGCTAAAATTAATACAGTCCAAAGGATTAGTTACAAGGTTGCCTACTTTTAGAGTTGCAAAATTTCACAAAGTGTGTGATGCATATTAATTTCGTAAGCAAGCAAGACAACCTTTTTCGCATGACAGATATGTGAGCAGAAATATACTTGATGTTATGCATAAGATGTTTGGAAGTCTAAATAGAACGTCTCTCTTGGTGGCAGCAAATACTTTGTCATATTTATTGATGATTGTTCAAGGAAGTTGTGGATATATTTCATGAAGGAAAAGAGTGACGTATTTGAGCACTTCAAAACTTTTAAGGTTGTTGTTGAAATAGAAACATGCTTGATAGTTAAGTGCTTGAGATAATGTGGACGGGGAGAATACCTCTCTAATGAGTTTAGTGGTTTCTTGAGGTCTCATGGGATAAATAGATAGTTTACTTGCAAGTATACTCTACACCAAAATGGGATTGCATAGAGAAAAAATAGGCATATTGCAGAAGTTACATAGGCATCGATGACTGAAAAGAATATGCCAAAATATTTTTTGTCTGAAGTTGTTCATACTGCTATCTATATTATGATCAGAAAGCTCACAACTACAGTTCGTGAGATGGCCCCCGAAGAATGCTTTACAGGCAAGAAGCCCGATGTATCACACTTAAAAGTATTTGGCTATATCACATATATTCATGTGCTAGATGAGCTACGAAAGAAGCTTGATCCAAAGGCTAAAAAATGTATTTTTATTGGATACTCTTTAGAACAGAAAGGGTATCGTTGTTATAATCCTATCACTGGTGAGTTCAAAGTGAGCAAGGATATTATTTTTGATGAGATGAGCAGTTGGTATGTATTTAGTGGTGATGCATTAGATGATGATGATCATCATCATAGTTATGTGTAGAAAGAAAATCAAGAATCACGAAGCCTTAGTAGACCAAAAATATCATCTGATACTACATCTATAGCTAGCCCTTAGTTTGGAAGGCTAAGGAGTAGTCCCACATCTTGAGGTAGATCTACAAGTGTTGCAGGTAAAGACAAAGAAAATAAGAAAGTATTGGATAATAATAATGTATTTGCTAGTCATTTGGGATTTGATGGAGATTCTGGTGGTTCAGAGAGTTTGGATGATGAGCTTGGTATTCATTCAGTCAAGATGCCAAGTATATAGAGAGCATATGGTAATATAAAGGCTCTATTAACTGATCCAGTGGTATGTAGATCTAGCAGGGTCAAATACCCTGTTAAAAGTTCTGGTTTTGAAGGTTATGCAACTCACCATTATGCTTATATGGTAAAGGTAGCTGAGGATGTTGAGCCCACTTGTTTTGAGGATCTTGTTGGTCATGCTCATTGGGATGCATCAATGGATGAGATGGTTGCATTAGAAGCCAATAAGACTTGAGATTTGGTACCCTTGCCTAAGGGAAAGAAAGCTATTGGTTGTAAGTGGGTTTACAAAATCAAGCATAATGTAGATGATTCGATGAGTAGGTATAAGACTAGGCTAGTTGCAAAAGGCTATGCT
>NW_028229836.1:0-62504 GCF_053477565.2 Lygodium microphyllum | reverse complement strand
GGCCTTTTGACTCATTTTGTGGCCAAAAGGGCAAATTTTATGCTCATTAAGTGAATTTGGAGAAAAGGTTTACAAGGATCTTGGAGAGAGAGAGAGAGAGAGAGAGAGAGAGAGAGAGAGAGAGAGAGAGAGAGAGAGAGAGAGAGAGAGAGAGAGAGAGAGAGAGAGAGAGAGAGAGAGAGAGAGAGAGAGAGACCCAAACTAGATTCAACTCACATGCAACCCTATCTCCAAAAAGTGGTCTCTCAAGGGGGGAGAACTATGAGCCCACAACGGGTCATGTTCTAGGTTTATAGTTTTTGGGCCTTATGATGCTAACCTTTAAGGCCAAAGGGCTCAAAAAGGCCATATCAAAAAGATCAATTCTCAAGGTAAAAATGTTTGTAAGTAGCCTCCTATGCTATTCTAATACAAGCCTAATAATCTTGATTTGGTCTTTGAGATTGCATGTCTTTTATTTTGATGCTTGATTGGGCCATCAAATGGTTTAGTTGCTAATAGGTCATAAGTAAATAGGCTAGTGGTTTAGGAAGAAGGTTTAATTCAATGAGTTGGAAGAGATATTGCAAAAAACATTATTTCGTAGAAAAGAGCAAAAAAGAATTGAAGCACAAATCTAGTTTGAATAAGATTGGATTTAGTAATTGGAATACATATATGACGAAAGTTATTAGGATTCCAAGATATTAAAAGCTTCGATTGAAATAAGAGAAGGCTTATATTCCTAATGTTATCAAAAGTAAAAAATATGTCTTGCAACTCTTCCCGTTGAACTTAGTGATGTGATTACCTACAACTCCACTAACGATTATGTAAATCACATTAGAGCTCATGAAAACACAAACTTGTAGGGATTAAAGTGTATTTGAAAGCTAGTTGGAATGTGTTTGACAATGCACCGAATGAGCTTTTCTCTAATGCTCTTTTTACTAATTAAAAAAAGGATTCATGTGCTATGATTGAAACTGTTGAGGGTAATACACAATAGTCAAGATATTGGGTGGACTTCTATTATTTCAAAGGGTGTAACTCACTTCGGTGATAATCTCTCGTCTTGTCTTCTTGATGCTCCACCCTAACTAACCATGCATCCTCCTCTCTATCCCACGAAAAGGACACAAGACTAGCTTCAAGGTGTAGTAAACTCACCAACTTACCTTTCTACATTGTAGTCCAAAAGCTTGAATGCTTGAAGTTGGTTCCATGACCCAAGCAACATGATCCAATGTCCATCGCTCCTTTGCATCCACTACTAAAGCACACCAACCATAGAGAAGCTAATAGAGAAGAAGAAGAAAAACAAGAAAATGATGTAGAGCTTTACCTTCCCTCAGTCCCTTACTCAACACACACACACACACACACACACACACACATCAACAATGGAAACAAGATGATAAAATAGAAGAAGTAAATGGAAAGCTCCAATAGTTGCACTAATAGACCTTCCAAAGCATGGATGCACCAAAAAGGTAAATACAATTGAGACCTAACACTCTTAATATAGAACAAGATTACAATTTAGGGCTAGGCCACTTTTCTAAGGTGGCACCCCATTTGTGTTTTAGGGTTTTTATAATTGTGAATTAGGGGTTTCACTCTCTTTCAGGCACTCTATCATCTTGTGGGATCTAGGTCTGTCTTTCCTTGAAGTATGCTTCTATTTTAGCCTAATTTGACCTATCCTATGCTATTGGAATCATTTCCATATGCATAACCACACAACATCTACATGTGTGATTAAGAAATTTACCAATGATAAATATAGTATGCATGGGAGTGATCTCTCATAAAATGATATATCCATGATAATAATGTGATATCCACGAAGTACAAAAGTAATAGAAGTGTCAAAAAATAATACGTTGAAGCTCCAAAAATAATCCCAACACATGCTTTGACTTTTGTTGTTGACTTTGCCTTTGATTATAGCCTTCAACATTTTCTGTTAACATTGTCCCCTTCCAAGACATGTGCTAGTCACATGGCACTCACATCAAAGATAGATGCAGAATGCTAGGAACAACCAATGTAGAAGTAATCCAAATGGAGAACTAAGGAATGCCGATGATGATGATGATGAACTCAAGCAGATAAGGGCGACATGTGTGCTGATGTTGTGGATGATGTCAAAAAAATTTGTGGCTCTATGATGGAAAGATGATAGCCACATGATCACTAATTGCTATACTAAAGAAGGATCAAGAAATAGTGACGATATCCCAAAAAGCTATGGATGATATCCAAAAAAGCTATGGCTCGATGATGGGAAGATGACAGCCACATGATTAGTAATGGCACTACTAAAGAAGGGATCAAGAAATAGTGATGATGTCCAAAAAAGCTATGGATGATGTCCAAAAAAGTTGTGGCTCAATGATGGGAAGATGATAGCTACATGATCACCGATGGCACTGCTAAAGAAGGGATCAAGGAATAGTGATGATGTTGAGACTACGGATGTTGATGGTTCTTCAAATGGTCTTCCACAAAAAATCCTACAAGCCAACTTGTGCTCTCCCTAAGGAGTATATCCAACTTTCTTATGTAGTGATTTGTGTGTGTGCAATTGCAACTTGGAAATGGATCAAAGTCCAAGAAATCTTAAAGTATTGATCCACCCTTAAGGAGCTAGGTAGTAAAGAGTAATTGTATGGTGTAAGGCTCAGGGTGATAGGTCATCCAAGCAAGCATAGAATATCCTACCCTTGATGTGCCCCGAGACTATGAAGGGAAGAGCTAGAGGGTTAGATAGAGCCCACCGACCAAAGCCATTGAATCCCTAGGTGTTGTGAAAGGTGAGTGTACCTAAGTAATCATAGAGCTTTTTCTTTCTTTTCTTTCTCCCTCTTTTTTTCATCTCTTTTTTTCTATTTTTCTGGGAATAAATGTGCAAATAATACAAGTGATTCACTCCTCAAGGAGTGGCTACAAGGTGCATGAAATACACCCTTTATTGAGAAGATAGGATTTGACTGATTCTTGGAGCCGAACGAGTGACTTTAGACAAGAGGGATGTCTATACTAGGTAAATCTGTTATCCACAATATCCTCTAACAAGGCTACAAAGTAGAATGGAAATAATATAGCTCCGAGATGAAGTATTGCCTCGACAATGCAGATAATCCCTATGTTGATGTCAAAAAACAAAGGTGCTAGGCCATTCTTGTAGGGAATTGGTGGTTGTTGTAGGAGCTTGACTATAATAGTTACAAGTAATTATGAATGTTGGATCTAAATATTTTGGAATCGTTTAAGAAACTTATTAAAGTACAATCACATATTTTGTAACTCAAAGAGATAGATTTTACTCTCCTATGAAGGATTGATATTAGAAAATTTAGGAAATTTATATATACCATGCTACTCAACATCATAGTCACACCATATCTTCTTGGATAAGGGAAATAGAGTATATCTACCCTCTAATTGGAAAAGCAAAAAGAAAAATAGGCCACTTCATCTACTTCAAGGATAGGATATCTCTGTTCTAGTTTGAGTTTCCACACCTCTCATGGTTTCTCAATGAGGTACTCTCTTTGATTTTTCTCCTTAGGAACCTTGCAAGCCGCCTCTAGGGATGATGTTTTGGACTGTGTTGAGTGACAATGGCTTTCTAAATTTAGCATCCTAGCAGACATTGAAATAAAGAATCATGGACTCTTTCTTCTTTTGCATCTGATGATAGTTCATAGTGGGCTTATTTAGATCTTCTCTTTGTGCTTTTACTCCCTACAAGTCAATTGGATACTCTAGCACCTTCTAAGTGGAATCTTGAAGAGCCTAGAGCATTCTATCAAAGTGCTATTGAGCTTCAAGTGCCAAGTCAGTTACTAGTGGTAGCTCCTATGACTCTACCTTAGCTCCCTCTTCTGGTTCATCAAAATCCTAAGGATCCATATAATCAAATGGAGGTGCCATGACTTTAGGAGGCTCTATTGTAATACATGCTTCAACAAGTGGCTCATGTTGCATGTCACTTGGCTCAAAGGATTCTGGTATGCCATTTCTACATCCATGAGTCAAACTTAAATCCATTAAAGACATTCAAAGTTTAAGAGATATATATATACTGATTGCGTTTCATCTCAATAGGTTTTAGAGAATTCCTAGATGTTACATTCAAAGTTTAAGGACTTTTCTATTTTTTATTGTGCTTATATATATACTAATTGTGCTTCATCTCAATAGGCTTTAGAGAATTCTTGGTCATGGTAGCTATGATGCTTTTTGGTGCTACATATATGAGAGTATGGTCTCAATATATGTTAATATCCCAATAAACAATAATTATCTGCATAACACAAAATATCACGTTGATAGACTTATGCCTCATCAAAGTATGATACAACAATTCCATAAAGCTCTTTTACCATGTGATGAATACTTGATGGATCTTCGTAAATGTGATGAATGTCCAAAATGGCATGCAATAGGTCTCATGCATGTATCATGTCTTGATAAAACAAAAAAATTGTGGGGTGTTTAAATAAAATCTAGTGAGTGTGCATGTAAATGACTAACTCTAGAAAAGGAAATAACATGGAAGAAGTTATGATAAGGGATGTAACATGTGATTAAAATAGGTATATTAATCACACTTTTCATATAATAGTAGAAAGTGTAACATAACATTAAAAATATTACATCCCCTAATTTGAATCTCATTACTATAAATAATCTATTATGGATATGATTGCATGCATAAGTGTCTTACATAGTAGTTTTGTGTTATCTTCAAGGTATTGAACTAGACCAGTATAGCATTGGTACTCGCTTCTATTCCATTTCAACATGGAAATGACATTAATGCATGTGAGACAAAAGGTTTGAGATGATTTGAGACTAGAATCATGCTTGATTAAGATAGGTTGTGTTCCTTCGAAGTCTCATATAAATACTCCATATGAGCCAAACAAATTGAAATGTACCATTATAAGGTCAATAGACTATAGAATGAAGCAAGTAAAAGTGAGATGGTTCAGAATGGTCAACTTGCAAAAAAATATTTGGAAGGTGAAAACAAAGGATCAAGATTAGAGGTATCTCTTCAAGCTAAGATGCAGGTACCAACTCATTTATAATGATAATTGATTTTTTTTTTATAATTAATTTGATCACTTAAGTTTCAATAAGGCTAATTTGTTTGCCATCATATGATTAAAAAATTTAGTTGCCCATCGAGAGAGAGAGAGAGAGAGAGAGAGAGAGAGAGAGAGAGAGAGAGAGAGAGAGAGAGAGAGGGTAGATTTTTATGGGAGAACACTCTTTGTTGAATGCTTTAAAAGTCAATACACTATCCTACTTGGAGATCATCAAGTACAAAGATGGTTTGACTACTTGAAGTTGAATAATCTATGCCATTAAAGTGTTGAAAAATATAATATCAAATTTGAAAATGTCTAAAAATATAATAAATCTGAGAATCATCATGGAATTTTACCATGAAGTTTAATGGATGTGAGGAGATATAGAGTAGGCATGACATTTATACATGGTTTTTTTTTTTAAAGAAAAATCAAAGTAAGTAATTGCAAAAATAGGGCCTCTCAAAGAAGGTAAGTTGATCAATTACAATTTGATTAACTTTTCTAACATTTGAGGTATAGAATTCTAATTTACACATCATATAATTGACAAATTTCATGAATCAAACACCAACCCTATGTGGCATCCATAAAGTGTTTCTTGATTTTTCAACACCTTCAAATAGGATTTCAAAAAGTATAGATGGTGCAAAAACATGCTAGAAAATGTGGTGCTAGAGGGTGAAAAGGACTATTTAAGAAAAGGTTACATTTATAAATGATATGTCACTCCTATTCTAAGATATCCGCTCTCCAAAAATAGATGTGCACATGGAGCACATCTATTATTTGAGAGATGTAAAGTCACTCTTTTGCAAGGAGGATTCATGGTGGCAATGCACACGTCTCTCTCACCCTTCCCCGTGCTAGTAGGTACATGGTAGGTACATTGCACTTACCACAAATGCATAGATTGAGTGGATTGTGCTCAAACCTCTATTGATGTAGTGACATCTATTTATGTTGTGTCGTGTTCCTTTCTGCATATCAATGAGCCGTGGCAAAATGATGTAAGTCGGCATTGCTTATAATAAGGACCGCATCCCTTAAACTCATATGAGTGGGTGCCTATTGTATTGCGGTGTGCTACTTAATAAACTTTGTTATTTTATTATTATTAATTAGTTTGATGCTAATTTTCTGCCATTACAATTTTCTCAATTGTCTCATAGTACCTTTGTCACTTTCTTTAGTAGAAAAAGAATACTGAGACTAAGAGAGCAGCAAGAAGCATGTATGAGGGGATTCCACGAAGCCCTCCTCATCATTATCATGGAAAAGTGGAATTCTATTATGTGCATATAGCTTGAGCTATACATGTTATTGCTGGAGGAGGCAACCCAAGACCACTAAGGTAAGAACCGACAGTATTAAATGAGAAGGTTGAGGGGTAGTCCTTACACATTTGAGGGCTGTCCTTTCAGGTCCCACAGTCAAAAAATCATCAGGAGGGACCTTGATTGTAACATGTCAAGAGTGTACGCCATCTACATCAAAAAATAGCTATCATCACCAATCAAGAACACCTATCGATTCTATGAAATTGGGTGATAAGTTTTTTTCATAGCAAATACCATTTGCTAAAGACAAAACTGAGGGAAGTTGCATACTAGGCTACATCATCACTATTATCCACCAAATCATTGATACTTCCCACACTCTCATTATTGTAAATCACCATCATTTGGCTATTCTGCTATCCTTATATCCTCAAATGTATATTTGGCAATGGTAGTATGCTTAATGATATTATCATTCTTAAGAACTTCATTATTATCATCCATCTCAATCAATCGACTTCAGTTCTTTTCTTCTTCTCTTCTTGTGCATCCCCAATAAGCTCATAATTGATTACCTTTTACAACATAGAGATCTAGGTCCTCGTGCCAACAAAGCATAATAATAGTGTTGATTGTGCATAGATTATGTAGAATGATTCCACTTAAGATGCGTTGGACATTAGTTTGAGATGTCAACTTAAGTCTCTTTGACTATGCTCATCAAATTGAATATTAGATATGTGTTTTTGGATCTTAACAAAAGAAGCTATTCATATGATATTAAGAGTTCATCTTATACTATTACATTATGTTTTCTTGACACATTGCTTTCAACTCAAATTTTGAAAATATGGCCTTTGCAAAGACGAACCTAGATTAGTAGTATTACACCTATGCTAGATGAGAATTAAGAGTCTGATGTTGGTGATGTCGGGTGGGCTACTTTATGGACTGACTATTTGTTACTTCACAACAATCTTTCCTCACCACACTAGTACTCACAAGGGCCTCCATGGTTCCACTGTTGGCATAACAAAGCATTCAAAAGATGCCCAAATAGAAGTAGCTTCCATGGATGCTCCATATCAATAGGTCCAAGCTTTGACAATATGGTCTCTACCAAGGCTAACCTAGATCAACGATGTTGTGTTATGATAATAATTTAGAATATAGTGCAAATAAGATGGATGAGGAGATAGTGTCTAATGTTGCTTAGGCTACTTTGTGGTCTGAGTATGGCATAAGGAAATTGATTTGCAATGGAGCCATAAGACTAGATAATTAACCTCGCTTATTTATTTCTAGATCAATGAGTAATGAGCTGTTATAAAATTGTGATATTTATGATATTTTACTAAAATTCACTATAAAAATAATATGATTTTTACTTTATTTGTTTTTTGTGTCAATTTTCTCTATTTGTCATATGATCCATGGCTTATTGCATAAGTATATACACGTGGCATTGGTCGAATTATGCCTAGTAGATAGATGAAAGGATACTAATACGCTTTATGTTATGGTGAGCAAATTATTGGGTGAAGTTGTGTGGAATAAATGTTTTTGTGGAAGCACATTTTGATATGTAGGAATAATTATGGTTGAGCGCTTCATAGCGTGGAGTTATTATATTTTTGTGCACCTCTTAACGCAAGGAAAATATATGCATCTATGCACAATTTATCTATTTGGATACTATCGTTTTATAAGGCCTAGAAGGCTTGATCGTTATTATTTTGTAAATCTTAGTTTATATGTATTTTATAGGAGTAAGTTGAGAACCTTCAATATACAAAAATAAATTATTAACTTAAAATTGAAAGAAACTCACATGGAATAAGAAAGAAAATAGAGAGGAGAGGAGAAATTCAAAAATCATGCATGGTACAAGATTGGGTACAATGACCCCCATGCATGGATGAGTCTCTCTCCCATGCAAGTATTTATAAATGATATTAAGCTTTTGTGGTCGAAAATAACATTGAAAAGCATCTTCTTTTTGGACCTTTGTTTTTCTTACATGAACTCCATGTTTTTGCTACAATTTTTCTAGCTGCCATTTATCAAATACACCTAAACTAAGGTTAGCCAGTACTAGTATATGGCCAAAAACCCATGTAGTATCGTTTGTTTTATCAACTAGGGATAGTTGATTTTTAACCCCCAAGAAATGTTATGAAATTATGATATTGCATAACATTATGATATTTGCAATATTATACTTTGTTATAAAGCAAAAACTTTTAAGTTATATTGTCAAAACCATTTTTGAAACTAAATCATCAACTTTATATAGCTTGAAGCAAATTTTGGAAAAACGTTTTTTAAATTATCATATTTACTATTTTTTTTAAAAAAACAATTCCCTAAAGGTGCTTACGTAAGCCTGATATATTTGCCACCTCAATTATGTATTGAACATCCTATTCATACTTTAACCAAGCAATAAAACCATTACTTTACTATGGTTGTCATAGTAGTAGGTTTGGAAGTTCTCTAGTGGAGTTAAATGTGGATATCTCTTATCCTTCACCATTTTGTGCTAAACCTCATTGGTAGAATGTTCAGAGAGTCCTCAAGCATGGGAATGAATCCTTTAATCTTAGCAATGAAAAATGTTTCCCAATATGTTCGTCCAATCTTCCCCATATCAATTTTTAACTTGTAAGGATCTAAAAGTATTAGCAAATGCAAAAAGATGAGGAAACCTAAGACTAGCCAAGAATTGCAACATCTTGCCACCCATTGAATTGATTGCACACAACATTGTCATACCTAACCAAGCAATATGGAAGAGATCAAACCTTTCGAAGTAAAGAGATTTCCCCTTATCTAGACTTAGGAAGACCCAAACAATTGAAAAGCAAGATCTCCTGCTAGAATAAGAGCAAACAATAAATATAGAGTTTTGAAGAATTATATCAAATTCAACACATTCCACCAAGATGTCTAAATTTGTGCACTACCATGGAAAAGCCCAACCTCCTCAATGAAAGCCTAGTGATATCTGCTCAAATCTACCAAAACAAAGGTTCCAAAAAGCCAAAAGCTATCATATGACATTTACATACAATAAAGATGCCTTGCCCATGCACTTCAATGTAGTAACATGTTGCTAGAAGACCCGACCCTAATTTGGATGCTTCTAATTTTCTTCAATGGCATGAATTGAATATGCAACACCCAAGTGGTCCAAAGACTTCTATATCCGAGGGAGTCGAGGACAAAAGTAGAAAATCATATTGATCATCACCACCTATCCTATTTTGGGACAAACATATGTTGTTTGTTGACACCTCAATCCTTGACACGGTTTGTTAAACATGAGCTTCAAGAACAAAGAGTCAAATGTCTATGATGGCACAACGAAACAAAAGGGGAGGTTGCAAGCATTGAGCACCTAGAGAAACACACCAAAACTTATTGCATCAACACCAAGATGAAGATCAAGGAGTTTAGCTTCTTGTGCATCCTAGAACCAAGGGAAATCCATCAACAAGATCACAAAGTCACCCCCGTTTTTGGTGGGCTCAAGAGTAAAATCAAATTTTGGAGACAAGTTAACAAACTTGAGGGCACCAAGCTATGTTGCAAATGAGCTCAAGCAGAAGCCAAAAAAGATTGTGAAGATGGAGGCCACATGAAAAAAAGGCAAGTGGATGATCTATTGTCTTGGCAAGACTCTCATTTAAGAGCTTTGAGGACCCCCTAAGAAGAGGGCCATCTTTAGATGGGGTTTGATTATTTTGATTTCCATGTAGTGATCAAATAGGTCTATGCTTTTAGCACCCGAAAGTAGTTTTGTATCTAGATATCTAATGATGTATGGTGTTGGTCCTTTACATCTGTTAGGTATCTTAAAGGACATGAATCTCTCTCTCTCTCTCTCTCTCTCTCTCTCTCTCTCTCTCTCTCTCTCTCTCTCTCATCCATCCTAGAACTAGGGGAAATCCATCTCTGGTGGGATCAAGAGTAAAATAAAACTATTGAGACAAGTTAACAAACTCTTAAAGGCACCAAGCCATGGATTAATAAACTCAAGGGCACCAAGCATGCGCTGCAAATGAACTCCAGCAGATGCCAAAAGAGATCATGAAGATGAAGGCCAAGTCAACCTACACAAGAATATATACATCTAAAGCTCCAAGAACTATTATGTTTCCTGAGTAGAGGAAAGAAACACAATAAAAGAAACATCTAGCTAGAAAACAAAGAAGACCAAAGAGAGCCTAAAAGTAGGAGAATCTAACACATCTTTAAAAATGGCATCAGTAACTCCCCGTGGAATTGGCTGAAAAGGTAAGAGGGCCAAAATTATTTGACAGCACCTCTCATGGGTCAATCCAACTGATAGTTGCAGTAACAGCCTGATAACAGCCATGGCATTCTCTGGGACAATATTCCAATAATTTTGAAAGGTATGCCAAAATTGAATCAACTTATGTCACATTTTAGAGCTGTGACAGGATGGTCATTTCAGGAAGAGAATAAAATCATGTGTATTCACAGAATTTGTGGACACATGGAAACTATAAATACAGCAGATTTATTATGAATGTTCGTGCCTCTTATTATATTATAGAGTAATAAAATACAGCAAGACTGGCTGGCACAGGCTAATTACTGATCCTCAGAATCTTATAAATTACACGGGTATAGAAACTGAATATTTCTGGCTTTAACCATAGCAACGAATAGGATCGTTACAACCTTTCTCAGCTGATTGCTTCGTTCCAAAACGGCCTCCTTTAGCTAAATACTGTTGATGGTATTCCTCTGCTCTGTAAAACTTCTTGGCAGGTAATATTTCTGTGACAATCTTTCTGTTCAACTTCTTCTGATGCTTCTCCATGGACTCTTTAGCGGCATTCTCTTGCTCAGGGGTGTAGAAATAGATACCAGATCTGTACTGTGTACCCACGTCATTACCCTGCAATACTTGCCCGCTTAAGCTCAGTAATCATTTCATTTTCAATAGCTGTATCAATGGACTTCTTCACAAACATTCTGAAAATACAAAAAAGCTAATCATCTAACATCATAGACACACATGGTCAAAAGAATAGAATAGAAAACTGAGGGGGAGAGAGAGAGCTTGTTTTAAGCCTATGTTTCAATTGTAATCACAGTGCACACGTGGGATCTTGTTCGGATAAGGCAATTTGGTCCAGCCACCAGTCAGGTTCTAGCTTCACTGGATAGACTGAACCTGCCTAAGTCTGTCAGGCTAGTCAAAATCCCCTAATGAAAAGGATATGTTCATATAGATTGAGAGTACCTCATTAAACTTCACAACTCATGAAAAATGCACTCCATACTTCATCCTACCCAAACCCATTTTGCACAAGTTGTATTCACATGCCATTGCTCCAACACTCGTGTGACCACCCTTCAACTGCCAGATCAAAAGGGGTGGTCACTGCCAGATCGAATCCTGTTATTTGCCAGGCTAAGCCCAGTGCCCAAGCATCTCTGATCACACTTTAGCCCATTAGTTCACACTTGTCAGGCCTATGTTCTCAGCTGCCACATCTCCAAGCAGATCACAGACAGCCATGTCAGAACTGGAGCTGTCCTCAACTGTGTTGTTGCTGCCCCAATTCACAACTCACAACTAGCTCCTTAGGATTTGATACGAGACCCTGATCTTGGTAGTCAGTACCTAAATGCCACATTCTTGCCTTCTCTCCAAACATGAGGACTTTGTTGGGATAACAGTGAGTGCTACTAAAAGAATCTCAGGACAACAAACAGCTCATAAATTGTCCAATCACTCCAAGCTAGCACCTTGCATGCTCGCACTTGTGGCCAGCCATGTAATAAGATCATCCAATAGCCAAAAGGGGCCTCTGTATTACCACTAAGATACTGCGAACTGGTGAAACACCCCCCCCCCCCCCAATTATGCTAAGTGCTGCTGATCTAAAGAGAGAGATCTGCATCCCACCTCCAAAATATACACCTAGTTCTCCTCCACTACCACAACCTAGTCTTGGTCATGGCCCTTGCTACAGATTAGAGAGAGACCTACAGACTGTATCCCCCTTCAAGGCACACCACCCCCAATTATCGTTGGCTACCACAACCTAGTCTTGGTTCTCTCTTTCAAGTTACTTCCAAATCACCCTAACAGTTTTTGTCATATTATTCGCTAAATTATTTCACCTCTCTGCAGCCCTAATACCTTTCTAATCAAATAAGAGACTTACAAGATTTCAATAAAAGAAATTTCAAATGGCTCAGAACTTCTATGAAATTGTGCCAATATGTGAGTGGCGACCATTCCATCATCCACAATACCCCAAAAATCAATCCTTAATCACTCCCTACTACCATCAGCCATTGCCATCACCAGATGTCTTGCTGCCCATCCTTCATTAATCCTAGCCTTGCCATCTCAGTGTCACCTTATATATTGGCCTTGCAATGCTGCCACTGACACCTGTTAGTGGATTTGTCATTTCATGACTCATGAATGAGCTTGTGCATGTCCATGTAGGCTGAGTACTATTTTACCAGAGTGATGTGGTCTGCCTTTATGGACAATTAGCATTTTCTAAGCTAGCCAACTGTATCTTTATGGCCCCATATTGTTGGACAACCAGTTCATGTTTTGAGCCTATTTATTGACTAAGGGCTTGTGCGAGTGCACAATGGAAAGGAAATACAAACACGGAGACAAAGGAACAAAGAAAGACTGCAAGAGAAGAAAGAAATCTGCACTAAACAAGGAACAAATGCTGAATACAGAAGAAGAACTGATCAGTCCCTGCACACAGCCCACGGCGTCAGTGAGGCCAATGCACTGAAAGGCAATGAAGTGGCTGCTCTAGAATGAGCTACCTCCTCCTTCAAAACAAGTGGCTAACGTGTCAAAGCTCCTAAAGTTCTCAACTGACTCGAACTGAGGCTCAAAGGCAGGACATAACAAGGCTTGACAATCATAACTGCTAACACCCCCTCTCGGATCCTGGATGTGGTGAAAGGCCAAGGAAGAAACGGATCCTAGGGTGGCAAGAGAGATGCCATGTCAAAGAAGACAGTCGATGAAGACTACCAATGAAGAAGCTCCTCATGATCTTGGAAAACCCCCTTTGAAACACTAGGAGCCAAGCAATCCACAACCACCTCACCAAGATCATCCCCCTCTAAAAGGGATGGGGGGTAAAAGGGAACCACCAGAAGAGCGGGGGGGAGGAGAAATGGGGACGGATGGGAAGAAACCTATGGAATAGAGGGTGCACAAGACAAATTCAAAATCTTATTTCCAATCATTTGAGTCCAGACACAATTGAAGCACTAATAGCTATTGCCTACTAAGTGAGAGAAATCCAAAAAAGGATAGATAGGTAAAAAAAGATTGCCATTAAATACAAAGGGTTTTTTATGCCTTTTGCCAAGCTATAGCCTTTTTGCCAAAATCATGATGTTAATTGCTTTTTTCAGCCCAATTTCCCCCCAAAATTATGTCAAGTATGAAACAAGATTTCACACTTCTGTTTTCATACGTTTTTCATACATCTGATTGGCCAATCAAACGCGTCTGATGAAAACTATGAACCCCGGTACCAAGGCTCATAAGGCCATAAACTGAGAGGAGTGGAAAGCCCAAGTTTGAAACATAAAGAGCCTATGAATAGGAACTCCACAGGCAATTAAGAAACAAGGGAAGTGCCAACATCACTAATAGGCACCGATACAATGTCACCAACAGTGATGGAACCCTCGAAATGTTGGGATATAAAGGCCCGGTAACCTCCGTGTATAGTACACACACATTGTACATGTGAATGCACCCTTTACATGCTCTAAGTATAAATACATTTTATTCTTTGTGTACCAACACATTGTTGGTACACTCTAATCGACTCGTACCTTTCACTCTGCTTACACTCTCTCCAGTCGTCACACTCTCACGCTCACTCCAACTCGACCTCCCTCCCTCTCTCTCTGTTGTGCCCCCTCTTGGTCCAACAATTGGTATCAGATCTGACTTTTGTGCACGCTTCCCGTGAAGAAGACCAGCAACCTAGCAGTCGAGCAGAAGACGAGCAGAACACTGCTCGAGGTGACCAGCAAGTGTGTAGCAGCAGGACCAGGCGACGACAACAAGTTAGGCATGACCTGACAGGACCAGCGACACGGCTGGCAACTGACGGGCTATAGTCGCAGGAAGAAGTGTCGTGCAGAAGACCAGCACAGGTGTCGTGTAGAAGACCAGCCAGCAGCCAGCAGCATGTCAATGGGGGGGACCAAACGACAGGAGACACAGGCTGTAGGCGCACGCAAGGACCAGCATGGAGGCCGTTGCGTGTCGACGGGATCCAGCGTGACGCGGGCGAGCGGGCAACAGGTACACGGACGCGACGTGACAGGGCAGGGTCAACGGAAACCCCGCCCCCCCCCCCCCTCCCGGGTCAATTCCTTTGTTTTTAAAATCAAAAATTTTTCCTTTAATCTCTTCAATTACTCTCCTTTTTTACAGGAGTTCACACACGGGAAGCATAAATCACAGATCTGTGAGGATTCGAGCCATAAATTTGGGGCTTTTCCCAAATTTGACATCGTTCATGCCTGTCAGTAAATTTCGAGTCAGAAATTGCAGAAATTGCGAGCAGTGACCCCAATTAAATAGGGGATTTTGCCAATTTTGTCAAATTTTTGCCCCTTTGAGCAAAATTTCTTTACATTGGATCCAAGAAATTTGGGGCTTTTCATGTATTGGCAAATTTTTGCTCAGCTGGGTCAGGTTGACTGACATTTATGCAATTTTGGACTTGAAATTTTGGGGATTTGAGTAGATTTTGGTAAATTTCTGCATCTTTTGCCCGTGTGGTGGCTGGTTCATGTACAAACAACAGAGATTTATTTTGGTTCGAGGAAGAACAGCAGTGTATTTTGCTGGTTCAATTTGTGGTTCCCCAGATTAGTGCATTTACTCCTGTGTTTGTGATAAAATGGCTGCAACTTCTTCCAATTCTTCAGACATCAAGAGTTTGATAGAGATTAAACGGTTTGATGGTCATGGATTTGACCTTTGGAAAAACCGTATGCAAGGCATTTTGTTCCTAAAGGATTGTGAGGATGCTTTGCAAGAAGATAAACCCGCGCTAATGTCTAATGCAGATTGGGCCAAAGTGAATAAAAAGGCTATGGCTTACATAAAGATGGGTGTCACTGATGACATTCTGACAAACATTAAGGGTTTAGATACAGGTTATGCAATATGGGAAAAGCTGAAAACTACTTATGAGATCACCACACCTGTTAATCAGGTGCATTGAATGCGCAAGTTGGTGAATATGCGACTGGGTGAGTCAAAGCCTACAACTGAGAACTTGAGTGCATTTACAGGGATTCTAAATTAGCTCAAAGATGCAAATTTGGACTTTGATGATAAGTTGAAGGTGATCTTTGTTATCATGACACTGCCGGACTCATGGGAAACCTTGGTGGTTTCACTTAGCAATAACCCCAATCTTTCATATGATGGGGTGAGGGGTTCTATCTTGAATGAAGAAATTAGACGCATGTCAAGTGGAGAAGGTAACAACTCAGCTTATAATGTAAGAGGCAGGGCTGAAAAGAAAAATGCAAATGCAGAGCACAGAAACGGGAGCAAGAGCAAAGCAAAGGAAAAGAGTGACATTACTTACTATCACTATGGTCGGAAGGGCCACAAGAAACCTAATTGCAGGTATTACAAGAAGGAACAAGAGAGAAAGAAGAAGGCAAGAGATAAAAAGAAGGAAGAAAAGACAAATGCATCGGAGACAACCAAAGGCAAAGAGAAGGCCAATGTGGCCTCTAGCATGGTCATAGAAGAGCTTTCAGATACAGAGACTGATGTATTATGTACAATTGATTATGATGCCCTTATATGTCAAATGCAAGATATGCAGATTACCAAGGCTGATGTGATTGATGCAATCTTGTCAGTTGATGATGGTGTCACTCAGACTTGGATTGTATTGTAGACTCTGGTGCCTCTTTCCATGTGACTCCTTGCTTTGGAGTGCTTTGCTATGTACAATGCAAGCAGTTATGCAAAGGTGTCTTAGAAATAACCATGCTTATAGCATTGATGGGATTGGCACAGTACACTTGTCTTTAGACAATGGTCAAGAGCTTGTGTTGAAAGATGTCAAATATGTGCCTGACATTAAAAAGAGTTTACAATCCATTGGTCAGCTTGACTTCCATGGCTACGCCACATTGTTTGGTGGTGGTTTGTGGAAAGTGAAAAAGGGTTCCATGCTGATTGCAAAAGGAACCAAGAAGGGCACTTTGTATTGCTTGCACTATAAAGCCTTGAATGGCAAGTTTCTTGCAGTTGTTGAAATTTACAGCCACTTGGAGTTATGGCATAAGAGATTAGGCCATATGAACCAAAAAGGACTTGATGTCCTTAGCTCTCTGAAGAGGGTTGATGAAAAAGGCTCTAAACTTGATTTTTGTAATGAGTGTCAATTTAGAAAGTAAATTAAAAATTCATTTTACTCTGGTGTCTCACGTAAGTCCAATGTCTTGGACTTGGTGCACTCTGATGTATGTAGTATGCCCATGAAATCGTTGGGTGGTGCTGCATATTTTGTCTCCTTTATTGATGACTATTCCAAGAAGATTTGGATGTATTTGCTGAAAAAGAAAAGTGAAGTGTTTGCTGTTTTTAAAACTTTTAATGCATTTGTGACCACTCAGATAGGTAGAAAGCTAAAATGCTTGAGAACTGATAATGGGGGTGAGAGCGCATCGACTGAATTCAAGTCCTTTTGTGACTTGCATGGTATTAAGAGGGAGCTTACAGCCCCTTACAACCCTTCTTCAAATGGGGTGGCTGAAAGATATAACAAGACTTTATGTGAAAGAGTGCGGTGCATGCTGTCCATTGCTAAACTCCCTTGTGCATTTTGGGGAGAGGCACTCAAAACCACGGTTCACATTTGCAACCACTCTTCAAATGAGTCCTTAAATAATGGCATCCCTGAGGAGGTTTGGTCTGGCAAATCGGCCTCATATGAACTTTTTCGCATATTTGGCTATGATGCTTTTGTACATGTTAGGGATAAGCTGAGAAACAAACTTGACCCAAAATCCACCAAAGGCATCTTCATGGGCTATGGTGATGAGGGTGAATTTGATTACAGAGTGTAGTTACCTCAGTCCAAGAAAATTATTTGCAGCTGTAATGTTGTGTTTAATGAGGCAAAATTGCTGAAAGGCACCTTAGCCTCTAATGAAGATCTGAAAAAGGTGAAATTTCAGAGTTTGCAGCCACCCATTACTTCAGAAAATGAGCCTCAAGGTGTTGTACCACGCATTGAAACTGATGATAAGCCGGTTATTTTTAAGCCAGATAATGATGGACAGCAAATAGAAGCACAAAGAGGTCATGGGCAGCAAGATAGGCTTGCTGATTATGAAAATGCAGGTGTTGGAAATGAAAATGAAGGTGTTGTACAGCATGCTGAAAATGGTTTACACCAGCCAATAAATGCTGAGAATAATATATCTCCAGATGTAGACCCAATTCCTAAAAATGTTGATCATTGGGTACGCAGATTTACACGCGTAAGAAGGCAACCACATAGATTTGACCCCTCCTTGCATTATCTGATGCTTACAGATAAGGGTGAGCCTTTTACATACAAAGAGGCCAAGTCATGTGAATTCAGCAGTAAGTGGGAGCTAGCTATGCAAGAAGAGATTAAATCTCTATATGCAAATGCTACTTGAGATCTTGTGTCACTACCCAAGGGAAAGAAGCCACTTCCAAACAAATGGGTGTACAAAGTAAAGACAATTGATGGGAACCCCAAGTACAAGGCAAGGCTAGTTGCCAAAGGGTATGCACAAAAGGAAGGGATTGACTTCCAAGAGGTCTTCTCACCTATTGTGAAGATGACCACTTTACGTGTGCTTTTTGCTCTTACTGCTGTTTTGGAATTAGAGCTACATCAAATGGATGTAAAAATAGCTTTCTTGCATGGTGACATTGATGAGGAAATCTACATGAAACAGCCCGAGGACTTTGTAGTTCCTAGAAAAGAGCAAATGGTGTGTAAGCTAAAACGCAGCATGTATGGACTGAAACAAGCACCACGGCAATGGTACAAAAAATTTGACACTTTTATGCTATCTCATGAGTTTACATGCAGCCATGCAGATCATTGCTTGTACATGAAGAAGGATACAGATAGCAGTCCCATCATACTTATTTTGTATGTGGATGATATGTTACTAGATGGGAAAGGAAAGACTAGCTTGGATGCTCTCAAAAATCAGCTGAAATCAGCTTTCTCCATGAAAGATTTGGGAAATGCAGACATATTTTGGGTATGAGGATTCGTAGAGATAGAAGGCAGAAATTGTTGTTTTTATCTCAAGAAAAGTAGATTGGCAAGGTACTGGACAGATTTAACATGGCTCAAGCTAAGCCTTTTGGGGTACCCTTACCTCCTTATCTCAAGCTTAGCAAAGCCAATAACCCGCAGGGATGACGTGGAAGCAAATGCTATGAAGGGAATTCCTTATGCATCAGCTTGTGGCCCTTTTATGTATGCTATGGTTGCTACTCGTCCAAATATTGCTCGTGCAATGAGAGTTGTTAGCAGGTTTATGTCAAATCTTGGCAAAGCACATTGGGAGGCTATCAAGTGTATTCTTCGATACCTTAAGGGTACACAAAGAAAAAGTATTTGCTATGGGCAGGGTGCACTTAGTTTGCAAGGTTATTGTGATGCAGACATGGCAGGTGACTTGGGCACTCGTAGGTCCACTAGCCGATATGTCTTTACAGTTGCTGGTGGAGCTGTTTCTTGGTGTTCCAGATTGCAGAACATTATTGCATTGAGTACCACTGAAGCTAAATACATATCAGCTACTAAAGCTTCTAAGGAAGCTATATGGTTAAGCAGACTTGCAGATGATCTCGGCATGTCTATGGGTACTGCAGTTTTGGGATGTGATAGCCAGAGTGTTGTGTATCTAGCTAAGAATGCCATGTATCATTCACGCACAAAGCATATAGATGTGCGATATCACTTCATCAAACAGATTCTGGAAGATGGTCAAATCACATTGACCAAGATTAAAACACAAGATAACCCTACAGACGTTCTCACTAAAAGTCTAAGCAAAGCTCAACACGAGCATTGCATTCGACTAGTGGGAGCTGGTTAGTTAGAGGTTCATATCAGACCTTTAAGTGGGAGGTTGTTGGGATATAAAGGCCCGATAACCTCCGTGTATAGTACACACACATTGTACATGTGAACGCACCCTTTACGTGCCCTAAGTATAAATACATTTTATTCTTTATGTACCAACACATTGTTGGTACACTCTAATCGACTCGTACCTTTCACTCTGCCTACTCTCTCTAGCTGTCACACTCTCACGCTCACTCCAACTCAACCCTCTCTCTCTCTCTCTGCTATGGGCCCTCTTGGTCCTTGTGTACCAACACATAGTTGGTATACTCTAATTGACTCGTACCTTTCACTCTGCTTACACTCTCTCCAACCGTCACACTCACGCTCACTCCAGCTCCACCTCCCTCTCTTTGATGTGCCCCCTCTTGGTCCAACACGAAAGAGCATAGATCCTGCAACAAATCACCTCGTGGAGTCATATAACTAGAAGCTCCACTGTCAACCACCCCAAGGCCTCTCATATGACAAGACAACCATTAAGAAAGGCTCCTCCAACTCAACAATATGAAGAAACGTGGACTCATGGGTAACTGCTGGAGCACAGGCAAAAGACTCGGATGTGTTAGCTCCATCCTTGGCTCCTTCCAACATTTCTCCTCTAGATGTGTCCCCTTCCTACAGTATGGGCATTTAGGCTTCTCTATATTAAAGGCAGAGCCTAAAGAACTCTCCTATTGTTTAACCTTTGACTTCCCTTTCTTCTTCTTTCCCCCTCTCGAACCTACAACAAAAGCTTTGGTGGAAGTGGATCCACTGGCAGCCACTTTGTTGCACTCATCATCCTCCAAAACAAGCAATGCAAGCTTCTCCCATAGAAGCTTCTCACAAGTCTTGGATATAAGAAGACTGATATAGAAGGCATCCAACCATGGAGATGATAGCTAAGTCAAAAGAATCATCGCCATATCCTTTGAAGATATCATCCTACCAAGGGATGCAAGCTCATCCCTCATATCCTTCAACTTGTTGATATGATCCTTTATGGAAGGAGAATCATCAACAATGAGTATCCGTAATTTCTTGTCAAGAGTAATCCAGTGGGCTTCTGATAGTACAAAGAAGCAAGCTTTGTCCATACTTCCATTGCTTTTCACAACCGATGCGCGTACACTAGGAAAAAATATTGTAAGCTCATAAAGAGAAAAGATCAAGCTCTAGATTTGAGCCAATCCCATAGGGCCGCATGATCCATCGATGATCCAATGATGGGATCCTCTACTGGACAAGGATATAGGCAGATAGCTATGACTAACTTTGGGTTATCTTCAACTGTTGTATATCAAGTTATAGTAAAGAATGAAAAAAAGTGAGCTATTCCTGTAGGATAAATATACACTTAGCACAAGACAAGTGTCTAACCACATATCATGAAGTGAAATAAGTGGAAGGATACTTGGAAGCTTGTACGACAAAATGTCTTAATACTTATCTCTTCTTTATACCTTCTTTTTTTAGCCAAGAGTTCTCGAATGAGATTAGTGAAAACAATCTAAACATAGACTTACTATTTAATGGACACCATCCCCATTTCTTAGGTTTAGCACTTTTAGGCCAATCCAAGGCTTCTAAAAATTAGAAAACTTTTACAATTTAGGAATCCCCTAGAAATTTAGAAATCCCCATACAAATAGCATATGAAAGCCCAACCTACATAGGCATATTGCACAAACCTATAATGATCAATACATTGATTCTTTCTATGTGCAAGCCGTCCAACCCCGATATACTAAAGTTCCAATCCCATACATCCAAACAAGTCATGTGCATATGAATGGGCATTTTATTCGTCCTAACCACCATGCGACCTGAGACCGATGCATCAATAGCCAACTCTAAAGCAATTTTCTAGATATCCATCAATTACCTAAGAAACAAATTTGATAAGGTTTTTTCGATATAAAGTAATTGAAAAGCATACACCTTGGTCATTCTTTGTCTATTGTATCATCACAATAACTCTCGGTTTCAACATTAAGCATGGTAAGGTCACAACCATGAATAACAAGAGTATACGTGGATGGTAACTTCACAAACCTGATGAAACATATATTAACATATTTCTTTAGCTTCTACTTTAAGGTCTCGCTAGAAAAGTTGGAGCTCCCTAGATCTCCATGCAAAGAGCCAAGCTTGCTTATGAAACCAACCTTTGATATCTCAAAGGGCAATAAACTTAAATTTGCAAGTACTAAACACAACAATAGTATAGAACTTAGCAAAGTAAATCCTCACAAACAAGAGCTGGAGTACTCTTGCTCCAGCCACTTCGATATTTCTTTAGCTTTATGAGAATAGTTTAAAATGCACATAAAATTCTTAAAATTTCAACTATTTCTCACATTGTACTTGATCATTGGATGATTGGCTCTAACATCAAAGAGAAGATCCCAATCCAACTTTAAATCAAACAAAAACTTAGCCAATAACTTCAATCTCCTTAAGGTTAAGAATGACGACAGACTTTGTACCCCAAGTTTACTAAGCATTCATTCCCTTGGCTGCCAAAATCGATCCTACTAACCCATTCCGTTGCTCCTCTCACAAATAAGGTTGATTGAAAATTGGAAAGGGCACAAATTGCTAAAATTTCAGTAGTTTCTCACATCATTATTGATCATCAAAGCTCCACAACTCTTGCACCTTGAGAGGTTGCAATCCAACCCTGAATTAATCAAAACCTCATCGATGACTTCAGCCTACTAGACCCTAAAGACGCCACGAGCACTTTGCACCCAAATGCATCGAGTTTTCATTACCATGGCTGCCTTGTTCCGTCCTTTTGACCCACTCCTCACTTTCTTGCAAGGCAATTTGTCCGTAACTTGACTTCGTTTAAGAAAAAAGTGTTTGAAAAGAGTTCTAATGCTGAGATCTCACCTCTTGAAACTCAAAAATGGCCTCTTTTTTTCTTCATTGAGGTTTGGGATTTTTAGTTTTCTTTTTTTTCCTTCTTTTTTTTGGGTAGCGAGAGGGGGGGGGGGGGGGGGGGGGGGGGACGCTGCAAGGGGAAACCAACAATAGAGAAGGCTGGTGTTTGACAGCATTTTGGCAATGCTTATCGGATGACTTTTAGAAAGATCGTCCATTCTTGCATATCACCTTGCACAATAGTCTCACAATAGATGGCATCTTGAAGGTGAATGTTGACTATGTACAAATAAAAGATGACGCCAATACTCAACCATGCAAGCCATAGAGCTTGCCAATGTGTCGAGCAATGGCTAGACCATTCACCCTCTTTGTTTAGTACAAAAGAAACTAAGGTTCTTGTTTTCCAGAAAAGTAAATAGCAGAAACATGGTTTTCCAGAGATTTACAGGTTGAAGGTATACAATTATTTACAAACTACATAACCTCCCTACAAAAGAACTATTTTCAAGTTTATAAATGCTGTAACAGTGGCATGTAAAAACTGGCATGCAGTGGATGTACTGACATTTCTAAGAAACAATCGAATGCCAGAAAAATTTGAAGATTGGAACATTAGATTTGACGAAACGCCAGCAAATTAGAAATTCTTACTAGTTTTGCTAAGCCAAAGCCCTAGGCTGGTCATCCGTTTCAGTACTTCAGAAGAAGCAGCAATAATAAAACGAGACAAAAATGGCCTAATCCAACCTGGCATTCGTGTATTAAAATTTATGGAGGGAGCTTACTTGACGGTTCAAGGTCGTCGGGTCGTGCCGCTCCCAGAAGCAATTCAGCAGGTCATCATAGCTGCACTGCTTAGGGTCGTACTGGACTCGAACGACTTCAGAATGGCCGGTGTAGCCTCCACAGACGTCATTATATGAGGGGTTGTGCACGGTGCCCTGGGTGTATCCCACCTCTGTCTTGGTGGCACCAGGGACTCTCTGGAATGCGAGCTCAACGCCCCAGAAGCAGCCAGCACCGAACTGCGCAAACTGCTGGCCAGGGGCGGGGGTGTCGTCGTCAGGGCCCTGAGCGATGCTCTGGCCGGCCGTGTCGGTGAGCGAGGCAGCGGTCTTCCCGCCGAGGCCGAGCTTGTTGAGCCAGGAGCTCATGGCGGCCGGAGGGGGAGGCCTGGGGGTGCAGAGAGAGGGAGACAACGCCGGCGGGCGGGCGGCCGATGGGAAGGGGAGGTGCCGGAGGCTGGACAGGCCGGACGGGGAGAAGGAGGAGGAGGAGGATGAAGAAGACGAGACGAGCGTGATGATGGCCGGATGCAGAGCACTTAAAGAGCTCAGATGCGCCGTCATGGCAGCCCTGCTGGTCCTGTCGAGAAGAGAAAAGGACACGCAGAGAGAGAGAGAGAGAGAGAGACAGACAGACAGACACACACACACAAAGAAGAGATTCCAAGCCAAGAGAGCACCAACAAACTTGCCGGGAAGACGTGCCAGATGCTTTTCGCCACTTGGATCACACCCCACATGAAACCGCCTTGCCATTGATTTCTAAGGCGGTAAACCACAAATAATTCGATGTTTAAAGGGGAGGTTTACAATCTCTAGATTTTCTTTATTAAACCTTAGAAAAGAGCAAAGATTAAGTTGCAAAAAGATGTATCAATATCCGATTAATAAATGTAATCGCATTACATTGGTTTGGCCTTTCTTTTTTCGTAACACGATAGCTGTATTGAGAGAGAAAGTGTAAGATATCACAGCATCATCTAAGTGATGCAACATCCAATCGCATTACATTGGTTTGGCCTTGGCTAGTAATGCTTGTATAATAGGGAGAATTGACAATAAGGACCTAGCCAAGTTAACTTCCTTTTCAAGGCGATAAAAACCATGATCCAACCCCTCCAATGGTTGGAAAGCTTTTATTAACTGTGAAAACTTCTTGTCACTTTGCTAATAGCCTGCACGAACCAAGTGAACTATCCCAAAGGATCTGTTCACAACAAAAGTGATCCACTACAAGCAAATTGATGCACATGAAGCACCGGTCTAACCAGGGTGTGGCATCACATAATTGCTATTTTAGCATAGTTTATTTTGCTTACCAATATGAAAACTTCATGTGATGAGTAGCTCTAGTTTAACAATGGAGTTGATGGTGAACACAACTTTTCCCCGTGGTAATAGGGAGGACCTAAGTTGAACTGAGAGTTTAAGTGCCACATCATTAAAGTCACGTCATTGAAGTGTAAATTATGGTAAATTTTCGATGCTTGTAATAATACCTCATGTTGTAACTATTCTAGGTATAGCTTTATGATTATTTAGTAGAGTATATGAATCTCTCTCTCTCTCTCTCTCTCTCTCTCTCTCTCTCTCTCTCTCTCTCTCTCTCTCTCTCTCTCTCTCTCTCTCTCTCTCTCTCTCTCTCTCTCTCTCTCTCTCTCATGTGCACAAAAGGTATTTTTGCCTTAATTTATCACATTATCGTAAGAGCTCATATGAGGCTATTTCGATCTACCAAATAAGTATTCTTGTTCATACAACTCATATTGAATGGACATATAGAGGAGTTTATTGGGCATGGTTGGTATTATAGGTGAATTTCTATATGTGTTTTTGAAGGAAAGAAGGAGGTGGGTGATATCTCAACAATAAAACACAATCTTAGCATATAGGTTGGCTTCCAAGTTGGGTAACAATTAATTCATGTAATTGGAGGCCCCTTGAATCTCCTCCTATCATGTTTGTCAATAGCTTGAAACTTGGAAGCCAATCTAAGGTTGTGACTTAGTGATGACATGATGTGGACCCTATATCCTCAAGAAGCTAACCATCCCTACGTGTCCTATACTAAGCCAGAGTAAATTTTGACCCCCATAACATATGCCTTTTGCACTTTGAAAGTCATTTTTGATAGATTAAGACTACTTGTATTTTGCTCACATGGAAGGAGGAGATTCTTCCTTATACAACAAATGTTTTCGAGGTGAAATCCACATTCTCAGGTTTCCACTTGGTCTCATTCTAGTAACCAAATCCAAACCATGTCCAAGACCTTTGGTTGACATCTTAAATACACAAGCATGCTCTTTGGAGGTTGACTATCCAAAAAACAATAGGCTATGGATGGGGTACCTTTTGAGATTCAACACATCAAAACCTCTTATTAATGTACTTGGTAGGCTTTCAATCACCACACACTGGCATTAAGGTAAGTTGGTGAGAGCACCATCAACATGAAGGTGTTGTTGAGAACTACTCAATCTCAATCATCAGGCCTTGTCCTCTTATGCGATTATCCTAACATTAGCTTCGAGATGTGGAGGAGCACGTCCATCTTGGGAAGCTTATGGATTATTGCACTTCAAGTTATGGGAGGAATGTGGCAAGTCAAAGGTCATATCCACTTATCATCATTATCATCGAAAACAAAGCAAATTGGTATGTCATTTGTCACACATGTACCCTACTCTTAGAAGCAAATCAATAGCTACCTCATGGAGACTATCATGATTCATGATGAGCATGATTAACTTGGGCCAAGTTAATTCAACAAAATGGATTGAATCTTAATGGCAAACTTGTGGATGGACCATGCTAACCAAATTATGTATCATCGTGGGGTGCCAAAGGATATGTTGGCTATGCGCTACATGCCAATGTCTCTCTCTCTCTCTCTCTCTCTCTCTCTCTCTCTCTCTCTCTCTCTCTCTCTCTCTCTCTCTCTCTCTCTCTCTCTCTCTCTCTCTCTCTCTCTCTCTCTCTCTCTCTCTCTCTCTCTCTCTCTCTCTTTTTGCCCAACAAAGCAATATGAAAGGAAGGTGATGGAGAGTTTATTAATTGTTGCGAGACCTTTCCATGTGTCATTGTGGCTAAGAGGAAATGTGAAGGGAAGGATGGTAAAGAGAGCATATTGGTTATTTTGGGGGCTTGATGTGTACGAACTTTGTCTCCTGTACCTTATCTTTTTTTTAGGATAACAAAGGAATCAATATGGATCCAAGTAGCTCTATCTTCCAAAGCGTTGGTCCTTCTTTCTCCTTAAACCTAGATGAAGTCTAATTAGCTTTGGGTGTCAGTTTCTAATATGTTGGTTGATCTTCAAGGGTCAAGTCATTGTAGCCTTTGCCTAAGGCTATTGTAAATATCACTTATGCGAAGTCATGAATGGCCTTTAAAAAATGGCATGTGGCCTCCTTGAGACCATATAGATATCAAACAATGAGAATATTATTGTCTTTGATATTCTCAACTCTTGCAAGCATAGTGCTAACTCAATATTGAAGTCGTCACTATGCACATGAACAAGCTCACAAAGAGAGCCCTTCAAGTCCATGTGGACATACTTCCATGCATCAACAGCTTGCAAAGTCTCATTCCATAATGATCATTGGTGATAGATTGTGCATGACTAATACCCACTATGCTTCTACTCAAATCAATACCATGTGCAGGTGGTGGAGGTAGTAGGCTAATGATTAAGAACTTGGATGGAGGTAATTGAGGTATTATATTATAATGATCCCAACACAATGAACTTTTAATCATCCCCTAAATACAAAAAAATAAGAATTCCCCACGGAATTACCTAGCTAGAAATACCCATTTCAATTAAGATTATACTTTTGATTTGTTACTTTAACAATAATTTTTTTAAAATTTATAGCTTTGATCCTTTTTGTTTGATATTATTACCTTGTTCCATGCTCCTTTGCTACAAATCATCCTTCATCTTCTCATTTAACAAGGGTGAATAAATAGAACAAACCAATTGTGTGGTAAATCATGTTTTCAATTATTTAGTAAATCATGTAGATATTGTTCTCACAAACATGTATCATATACCTTTTGCTTTCTCAGAGTTTCTCTAGGTTCTTCAGAAATGTCACCATCTAAAAATGAACTAGTAAACATGCCAAGAAAACATATATCTATAGGAAAAGAGGTGATATTCCTTACATTTGCTTGAGTTGTGGACACACTTTGTTGCATATTTTATTTTCATTTGGTTGAGTATACTCTTGTGGATAAATCATGCAACAACCACCTTGAAAAGCTTACACAACTTTCCATATAAATTGTCTTGTCTTCATTTTCAACATCCTTTATTCACAATACAATTTAAGAAAGTAAAGGATAATATAAAATATTGAGAGATTGAACCATGTAGTCAAGCTTAAATTTAATATAAAGGTTAAAATCTCATCAATATGAAATATTGAAAATTCTTGAAAGCTATTTTCTTATTCCATGAACGTATTCATGTGTGACAAATAAAGCTTTGTATACAAACCTTTGTAAGAAAAGATGTGCTCAAAAAATGTTATTAAATTTTAGGCTGAAACCATTAGTTAGTGATAGATTTGTTTACTCGTAACATTTCCCTTCAAAGGAGCTTGTTTCTTCAAGAGACTACATCAATAAGATAACATCACATGAATGCATCAAATCCATGCACACTATTTCCAACATATGAAAACAAGCTATAAAAGGGAATAAACTTATCATATTAGAATATACATTTTCCAAAGATTGGAAACATTGTCCATGGTGGTGGGAATGTATGCATCAAGGTGATGAGAATCATAAATGAGTATGGACAAAAATAACCAATACTAACTCATGATATAAAACTTGTAAATCATATAATCCTACTTGTGATGATGTTATGGTATTAGAATTCACAATATCTTCTAGTAGAGGCTAGATCATATCCAAATCATCAAGTTCAAAAATGTCTTTTGGCTAGCTACCCTGGTCCACAATGTTGGCTAGTCCTATTAAACATGGTAGGCATCATTACAAAGTTCACAAGGTTATGCTCTACTTGCTTTGCATTTTTGTGAGTAAGGTAAGCGCACTTACTTCCCTTTGCTCGCAAAAAAAAAAGATAAACAACATGATTCACAAGTAAGAAATGGCAAGCTCCATGCCTAATGATGCACCTTTCAAAGCTACTTGAATACATGTCATAAATTTTTAGATATTGAATTAGGTTTGTGTGTATCAAAAATTTCATACTTTCTTAGAGCGCATTGATTCACATAGGATCAATCCACTTTCGGTGCTTCAAAATAAGCCTTGGCACACGCGCGCGCGCGCGCGCGCGCACACACACACACACACACACACACACACACACACACACACACACACACACGATAAAGATCAAAGACCATTTCAAGTTTTGAGTGCTAGGGTGTGTGTGTGTGTAGTGTGAATATACAATCCTACACACCCATCCCCCTTTTTTTTCTTACTCTTTATTAGACAATAATGTCAAGATGATGATTCGTGGCATCAACCAACTTTTTGTCCTACGTGACATAGTCAATGCATTTTAGTATTCTAATGCTTCTCATAGTTGTACTAAAAACTATGGCTTGGTAGATGAATGTGGTTTGGGATACCCACACTGCTTTCTTCATAATATGATAATATACCATTAGATCATTCACAAAAATTTCAAAAGCTCATGATGATGATGTTGGCTTCATGCACATTTTTACAAAAAGTACACATGAGGAATGGTTTTAGAACTTTCTTTTATTATACTAAAGTGACAATCAAAGCTCTAAAATTTGAGCCTAAATGGTGCTTTGGTTAAATCTCGAAGCAAGTTTGAGTGCATTCATTCTCTCTCTCTCTCTCTCTCTCTCTCTCTCTCTCTCTCTCTCTCTCTCTCTCTCTCTCTCTCTCTCTCTCTCTCTCTCTCTCTCTCTCTCTCTCTCTCTACACACATTCATATATATATGTGTGTGCGTGCATGCATGTGTGCATGCGTGCGTGCGTGTGTGTGTATGTGTGTGTGTGTGGGAATGAAGTGAATTAAGACACACATTGATGTAGAGAAGATACCATCCTATGAGAGATTCATATGGACATTTGACATGAGATGGTGTTGCCCCTTGAGGGATCACCCATACATTATAGTGCAAAGTGTAAGGGAGGAGTCTCACTAATTGACTCACTCAAACACAAGCATAATCAATTTAGATGGATCTCAAGCTTGACAAGCTCATGTGTTGTCAATTTGCATTTCTTCTTATTTTGGGGCTCTCATTGCACTTGCAAGGCTCTACAACTCATGACAATGTGTTGGATCTCATTGATTTGGTCACCCCATGTATGCAATGAGATCTTGGATTGAGGATGACTTCAATGCTTGTAATTATATACATATAGCAACAATGGGTGTTTGGACATTTCTAAGTAAATGCATGACATAAGTGTGAACTCTAAGGACACTTTATGAGCTCGATTGTTTATCTAGAATCAAAATTGTGAATTTGACCTAAATATGGGGCAAGAGGAGTGGGCCAATAGTCATGTGTTTGGAAGCCATGTAGGCATGAATGGAGACAGAGCTTCTCACCCCCTACCCCCTAGTTTCGACTAAGGTTCCCCCAATTACCAAGCGGGGAAACTTGTGTTCATGAACAACGTGGTTAAACTAGAAAAGTTTTGCTCATGGACTTAATTGCTATGAGTATCTTTACATCAACATTCTTTTTAGTGTTGAAAAAAAAGCCATTGTAAAATAGAGGTTTTAACTAGCTATGTGTGTGACTTTGCTCTAGTGGCCTATCACAATTGAAGGTCGACTTAACCGAATCCACTCCCTATAGTTTGCCATCTATGTGGGCTACATTGTTGGATCTATTGGCAACACACGTGGACTTGTTGCACATCTTGAGTGATGTTTCATGGAACCTATGAATGAATCAATTGGATCACTATTTGCATGGCTGAAAGTTTCATACAATTGCTTCATGGCTAAAATTTTGCAAATGATTGTGAGTAGTCTCCTTCTAATACTCTTCTTCTTTCTCTCCTCCTCCTCCTCTTCTTCTTTTGCTTCTTCTTCTCCTCCTCCTCCCTTCTTCTTCTTTCTTCTTTCTTCTTCTTCTTCTTCTTCTCCTCCTCCTCCATCTCCTCCTCGAGTTGGTTCCCAAACTTTGAAGCTTTTATTACTATAGACTGATCTTCAAGCAACCCTTTCAGAATGCCACTATTTCTAATAAGCCTTTGTGCTAGGATCATATCATTAGCCATCTTCAACTCCTCTTCATTTTTGGTTAATCATTTAGCTAGTTGCCAATTGAGCTAGATGCAACCTTCTTGCTTTTGCATGGATATGAAAGATGAAGAGGGTTGACATCGCATTCAATATGTCCATGAACTATCTTTTGAATCTGTATCCATTGGATTTAAGCAAAGACCTAGATTGCTTTAGACTAGGACAACAATAGATTAGCAACATTTGGATGTTGTGAGTCAATTGCACGTCTCCATAAAATCTCTGCAAGGGTGATGTCCAATGGAGCATAAGAAATAAGGAGGAAAAGGGCAGAAGTAGAAGAGAAAGAGTTCACGTACCTTGATGGACCTAAACTCCTTAGAGTTTAAAGAGATTCTCTTCTACCACATAGAATCCACCATTGCAACTACATTGCTTAGTTTGCTAGTCGCATGATTATTCTATCTAGCATGTTGCCATGCTCCATATGGTTCTGGGGCTTGCATGATGGTAAGAATTCTCATTCTCCTCTTCTTCCTTGTCTTATTGAGCTCGTTCCTAAACTTTGAAGCTTTTTTTGTTGTAGACTATGTTCAACAAGCCCTTTCAGAATGCCTCTACTTGCAATGAACCTTTACACTATCTACAATTCCAAATTAGAGAAACATCTCCAATGAAGCTCAAGCTTGAGCTCAAGGAAAAGCTAAAAAGAATCACATTCAACTTGTTTATGAAGTGTCTTTTGCATATCCATTCCTTATTTATAGATTCCCTATTTTTGCACGTATAGTTATGTATGTATGTATGTATTACCGTTTTCATGCTTATTCGTGTTATGGCCTAGAATTATTATAGTAATGTTGACACAAAGTCCATGGATATCTCCTCCCAAGGTAGGCAAGGAGTTGGCAAATGCTACAATCAAACTACCACTTTCTGATGATATCATGATGTTGGAAAGACATGCAAATGCCATTTGCATGGTCTTCTAGAAAAAATATAGAATCTACCCTTCACTGTCATTCATTGGTGTATCCCTTTTCATATAAAGTATGCTTTATCAAGTGAGCTACATTTGCATTATATATCCATTAGCAACTTTCCAATGAGATTCATTTTTTAGTACCATTTTGAGTGTTTGGGCATGTATATGATACTGATCTATTTCAAAAGCTCCTACACTGCTACAAGTTCTAAATATGCAAACAAAATCGAGAAAAATCAAAAGTTGTATGCTCAATCTACCTTATGAGAAAGCATCTCCTTGCTTCCTTAGAGAGTCCTTGATCCACATATACTGCAATAATTGACTTTCATGAGAACATTTTTAACCACATCTTATCTATGAAAGGGAGGGACAGATCGAAGGTTGGACTCGAGAGCTATGGCGGGAGAGCAAGAGCAAGAAAGGGAGAGACTAGAAATGGGAGCTCCAACAGTCACAATGTGTGACTGGGCCTTCCTTTATTCAAACTGTCACTAAAAGAATAAAGAATAAAGTGACGATGACGAGCGCCCGCCACCTACAGTGTGCAATGGCGGTGACTATCAGTGTAGTAATACACGGGTGGCTAGGCAGAGGCGCCTTTACCCCCAACAACCTCTCACTTAAAGGCGAATCTGCCCCAGTGAGGAGTGAAAAGAAAAAGAAAAAAGACAGTACAACATGTACACATGTACAATAGGATGAGGAAAGACATCATCTCATCCCACGCCCATCAACCTCTTGAGGAAGGCAAAGCGCTCTGTAGAGAGGCTTTTCATGAGCAGATCTACAGGATTCTGGTCAGTCAAGATCTTGACAACATATAGCATACCTCTACTTGCATAACTCATCAAGCTCAAGCCATTCCTCATCTGGCATAGTTGCAGGCGGATGCCCGCTTAACCTCAAAGGTTTGATCTGCAATTTCTGCACCAACAACTGCCAAATCTGGCTCTTCCAATAAGAGTAATTCGTACCATCAAGCTTATGATGTTGAAATTAGCATGATCAGTGGACGAACTCGCTATAATGCAGGCTGAAAGACTGTAGACAGTTCAAAATTGATTGCTGTTCACTGTAGAAAATGACCAAAAAATCACCAAAATCGAGGAAAAATGGCAAAGAAAGTGGAACCAAAGCTACTGCCCACCAAATACTAGTGAAAGTACATCATTTCAGAGTGTTTCAGTATGAAAAATCCATGCCAGTCCATACATATATGCTTGCTGTAATAAATTTCAGATTTCAGTAAAAGAGAGCTAACAGTGCCAAAATTGGATCCCAAGGCAATCAGATACTGCCAAGACCAAAGCCGGCATCAGGCGGGCATAGCATAAGAATATGACGGTCGATAAGCATGAATCCAACACCCAAGTACGTCATACAAACATCTGCCAGTGAGTAGGCACACCTCCCAGGCAACGGGGCAAAGTGTTCCTGCCACTACCAAAACTTGACACAAGTAGGTGTCAGTTCACAAAAATACAGATCCAAAATTGAGACTTAGCTCATAAGCATACAGTGAACCAAGACATATGATGTATCATCCCAAAAGGTGAGAAGTCCCAAAGTCTCAAGTGTCTGTAACAGCTCAATAGCATGTAATGGCTCAATGCATAAAAGTACCATCTGCTCAATGTCTAATAAGCATTCAAGAATGCTCCCACTGGCACAAAAGCCATATGTACGAGCTCAAGAGCTCAAGCCAAGGCAAGACACAGTGCCAACGACATAAGTCCAAGACAATACATCAATAGTACATCCCGAACATGTAGGCGATAGAGCATCAGTATGTAGCATCCATAAGCATGTAAGACGTCAAGTACATCCCAAGATACAACTCTGGCAAGCCAATAAATAGCTCAAGTAATCTCCGAGAATCCAAGGTCAAGCCAAGAATGAGCTCCAGTAGTAATAGGCTCCAAACAATATAACTAGCATGTAGTAATGGCATAGGCTAAGCATGTCAAGACCGGTTAGACATAACCAACATACATGCCATAAGTACATCCAAGACGGAGCATCCAAATGCTTTGCAAAGTGGGCTCAAGCTCAACCAACGATCCCGAATCAAAACCAAGCTCTATGTCGAGCCCCAAGTGTCAATACATCACCATATATGCCCGAAACATAGCCCGAAAAGCATAGGCATAAGTATACATGAGTAAAATGACTTCAGCCCAACTATGTACAGCAGTGATTTACTATTCAAAAGTGAGAATTTCAGCACCAAAATCAGCTCCAAATGGTTGCCAAACAATAGGCATACATTCCCCTAACATCCGGGCATCAAATGGGACCAACCGGGCATCAAATGACAATGCCAAACAAGCTGTAGCATCAAATGTCAGTGTAACACTACCATAAATTGCATGTCGACTGTTATGACAGTCCCAAAACAGTGTTAAATCAATCCAAATGCTATGCCAACACATCAACCATCAAAACCAAGCATCAAAGCATGTTCATATGCCCGAAATGGAGCCTTTCCAAGTGCCAATGGAGGGGGAGAGCTGCTGTTGTGACTCTCAATGCTGAAGACACATATGGGAGGGCTGCGTGATTCCGCCAACTGTAAATGCTGGACCTGGGGCTGCAAAAAATGGTGGCCAAGCTTCGGAGGGGTCCGGTTAAAGCCAAGGAAGGCCTCAAACAAGCTGCAACAAGTCTTGTTCAAAGGCAAGTGAGATATGAAGCAAGGGAGCTTCAATGGTGGCTACCCCAATCTTGTTTACAGCATGTGAGACCTGAGAATTGAAGTAAACCCTAAAGAAAATGATCAAATACCTCTGATGTAATGCCCTAAAGGTGCCCAACAATGCCGAGAAGGTGCTCAGGAAGCCGGGGAGTGATGGGAGCTCGAAGGAGTCGGATATGGCTGCCGGGAAGGAGACCCAATGCAAGTAGGGAGTCGATGGGATGTTGAGAATGCCATGAACCAAGCTCAAGAGTCGGAAAGCAAAGCTCTGATACCAATTGAAAGGGAGCGACGGATCGAAGGTTGGATTCGAGAGCTATGGCGGGAGAGCAAGAGCAAGAAAGAGAGAGACTAGAAATGGGAACTCCAACAGTCACAATGTGTGACCAAGCCTTCCTTTATTCAAACTGTCACTAAAAGAATAAAGAATAAAGTAACGGTGACGGGCCCCCAGCACCTCCAGTGTGCAGTGGCAGTGACTGTCAGTGTAGTAATACACGGGCGGCTAGGCAGAGGTGCCTTTACCCCCAACAGTCTAGCACATTCACGCCCTTCTCCAATGGAGCCACATTTGTCATACATGTCTTTCAACACTTGCTTACATATCCGAATGTTAAAAAATGAAGTGTTCCAAAAGCTCATAAGCCACGTACATGAGGGCTAAAAGAAAAAGATGGTTGTAATGAGATGATATGTGTGAGAACATGCCTGATTTTGATTATTAGAGTACAAAATTCGTGGCAAACCATAGGATTCTCCTCTTTTAGTCATTGTTGTTGGAACTCTTGATCCATGTGGAAATATAGTCATACTCAAACCAAGATAGAGGGGATAAATATCATGGTGAGACTTCTTGGTGGGAATCACAATGTTCCTCAGTATAACTTGGTCATCACCCTAATCATAGTCTAGAGATCAAGTATCATTAGAGAAATATCATGCTCCAGACTCCTCTAGGGATCTACTGGCACCTTTAATCTCAAACATCACATCCTTCAATGATGATAGCCTATTGAGACGCTAGCATACTTAGACCATAGAGAGATGAGAAAGATTTCTTGGTGGGACTTCTTGATGGGGATCACAATGTTTCTTGGGATAAGCTTGTCATCTCCCCAACCATAGTATTGATGGGGATCACTTTTGTCGGTTTAATTGTATTATTTTACTAACGATTGTGAATGCTTCAGTTGATGTGTAGAGATAGCAGCAGTGGCGGAGGAAAGCATTGGAGGATAGCGAGTATTCGATTTATGGATTATATTTTGATAGGCGCCACGCCTATATTTTGTCATGCCTATTTATTGAGGCATCGATTATTTATTATTATTTTGTATGCGCATGGGCGCACGGTTATGTTATTTCTATTTGGACATTGTATTGGGCATGCCAGACTCTTTGGGCACCGTCCATTAGCTTTATTCTTATTTTTGTGTAAAAGCAAACTCAAAAGCTAAAAGCTTGCTATTTTGTAAATTGGGCTATTATTTGAGCATGAAGATGAAATATACATAAAATACATGCTTTGTGGAGCGCTCACACAAGGCATGGGGGAGATTGCACCCAATTGGTCTCTTGCTCTTGTTGTTCATGCTTTTTACCTTGTAATTTGTGCAAAAAGTAGAGTTCCATTGTTCTTGGGGACCTTCTGACATTCACTACGCAAGCATACAACGTCCAATCTGCGCACCGGAGTCTCTTTTAATAGACTTTTTAAGGTTTTGTATATGTACTTGCCAATTTTTCTTACCATATGCTCTTGTACTCCTCATGTAACCTTTGCACTACAGCCTCTACACACTTACATGAGGCGTTATCACAGTCTCTAGCTTTATATGGTTGATTTTTCCACGTCTACACTTAGTAAGGTTCTATTCATGACAACTTCTGTATACTTAGTGCTTTTCTTGGTTATGATTGAGGAGGGGTGTTGAGAAATGTGCAATCACACCCACTCTCTAGCCTCTTTATAATGAGCAGGAAGGCAAAGGGTCACATTGCAAATAAAGCCTTGGACTAGGTCATGTACGCATAGTTTATCAAAACCACAATTGGTGAATACCATGGTCCCTTTCCATCTTTTTTCCACCTTATCAATACCACCTACTGTAAGCTTATAAAAGGTACTTAGAAAGCTACTTGTCTAGTCGGATCGCAATTTCAAGTTCATTTTTTCCCTCAATCAAGTCAAAACCACTGGTCAGGAAGATTGCTACCTAGGTTAGGAATAATGTTGCCTAGGTTTGAATAGACCATGCCTTGATTTGGGAAGTGCTGCTAGGTCCAAATAATGGAATCTAAGGGCAGAATATAGGCTGCCCTAGCTAGAAGAAGGCCATCCATAATAATTGATGGGTCTCGCTAGTAAACACAAGGAGGAAAGCACCAATTTCTATGCATGAGGGACTACCTTATGCAAAGATAGACACAAGCAAACCTACCACATTGCCTACCCTACAAAACACAAGTTGTAGAGGGTAAATAAGTGGCCTCCCAACACTAAATGAAGGCCACCTAGCTTGGGAAGAAGTACCCTATGTAGATCAAGACCTCCTAACCCAAAACACAATAGATAGAGGTTATCCAACACTTGATTTTGTGCACAAAGGTAGAATGGTGGACAAATTACTTCTCTTTGTAGACTCCGGCTTCCGCGCGCTGCTCTGATACCATGTGAGAGTACGCAATAGAAAGAGAAAAGTGAACATAGAGAGAAGAATGAGATAAAGGGAGAACACAAGAGAGAGAAGGAACAATGTGACTGGAATAGCTGAAGGTAGGAGGCTACAACAATCAGCCCCAACATGCAGCTCTACATGTCAATGTGGGCACCGGATGGTAGTAGAGGAATGAGAGAATGAGGAGGGGTAGCTGATCATGAAGGATCAATGATGGATAATGGATAATGAAAGTAGGAGGGAAGGTATATATAGATGAAAAAGAGAGAAAACCTTGAAGAGGAAGAAGATGCAAACAGGCTGTAGAAGAAGGTGTGCCATAGGGAGAAGGGTCATAAAAGCAACATACTACTTTTCTTTATTATCATTATTTAATTAATTAAATACCCCCAAAACTTAAAAAAAAAACCACAAATAAAAAAGCAACCTAAGAATCTTAAGACTTAATATTTGTGGGTGGCTTCTTACGTCCATCTTACTCTAAGGTGACCATTTATGAACTATAGTGATCCCCTACAATCGCGAAATATGAAAACTATTAAACAACTATCCTACCATTAATTCAAATTGTAACCCATGAACCCAAAATCTCAATCATAAAGCCTAAATATGTATTTGAGCACAAGAATACAAGTTTAACTAATTTGGAAGCATTTCAAAGTTGATATGAGTATCCTCTCCTATTCCATAACCGTGAACCATGCAAGTGACTTCATGGTTAAAGTGTCCTTGGCCCAAGCAATGAAACCAAAATATTAGGTATCACACGCTTAATGTTGGGACTTTGAACACCCTCTTATCAATTCAAGAGGTTCAACCACTACCTCTCACATAGTCTCTTGCATTCGAATCCACATTCAATTGTAGTGAATGCATGAGGTAAATCTCCATGCAAAAAGAACATTCTTATACATCCCACAATCCAAGATGCACTCCTTAGGCTTCCAATCCTCTACGGTCTTCATCATGCAAGAGGAGATAATGGATAAGGCATGAGAGAGTATAGAGAAGGTAAGAAGATTTTACCCTTTGTCCCTCACCACACACTCTCACTCTCTTTCGCTCAATCTCAACCTCTCTTCCTCACTCTCTTTGTCCCACAAGAAAAAAAAAGAAAGCAAAAGCTAAAACTTAGCACACACAATAATAGATTGTTCCATTCTTTCTCATCCTTTTTATACAAGTTTTTAGGGTTAGGGTTTCCCCATCCCCCTTGGGCATTTCAACCCTCTATTTGCTAGCAGTCATGTGTGTCTTATATGGTCATCTCCTGCATGTGAGCCTTAGTTTGAGTCAAATGAGGATATTAGGAGCTCTGACATTATATTTGTATATCATTTTATTTGTATTAGATACTTTAGGTGGAGAGCACATTAGTGCATTTCTATTTACTATTGAAGGTAGTGTTTGGGATGTCCTGCTCTTGAATTTAGATTTGTTAGTTTTTGGACATCAAGTCTATATTTGAGAAGATCTTAGCTCCATATAGTTAATCTAAGAGTTTATCGATCCCAAGTATGGAGTAGTTAATCCAAATCATCACTTATTTGAGTCCCTTAAAGTCAATATCAAGTTTGAGGGTTCTTTCTTTTCTCTTCTAGAATAGAGATAAGTGCTTCCCAAGGTGATATACTTAGGTAGATAGACCATTGTTTAATTAGTTGCCTCAACTATTCCTTAATCTTGATAGCTTCAGGTAAAAAACATCTCATATGGCCTTTAAATACATGTTCAACTCCATGAATCATCTCTATCTCATGGTAAACTTCTCAATTTGGGGGTAATTATGCCAACTCTTATGGAAAGACATCATATAAGTTGTTGATCCATGAAGGTAATGTGCCTTCCTTAGTCTTCTCAACCTTGTTCAAGTTGACTATATAGACTGGTTGTCCCTTTCTCAACTCATTTTGAGGTTGGCTAGATTTGGCTAGTTGAGTACTTCCATCTTCTCCTTATGTTTTTATGGTTGTGCCCTCCAAGTCCTAGAAGGTAGCTTTCTCTTTGGTGCATAGGATTTGTGCTTTGTTATTCTTGAGCTAATCCTTGCCTAAGATGCAATCATAACACCCTAGTGATAGGGTTCAAAATTTAGGTCTAGTTTTTCCAGACTATGTATCTAGAGTGGAAGCCTTATTATGCTCAACCATGAACTCTAGAAGAACAACATCATGATTACTTTAACTATCACATTCTCAACTAATCAACCATTTAGTGAACATACTAGACTTTTATAAAATAAACAAGTTAGTATCCTTACTTGCTCACAACCTTGTATCAATGAACTTGTAACAATACATAGATGATTTAAAAAACACAAACATGACAAAAATTTAAAAAATATGAAAACACACAGATTTTAAAGAAAAATGGATAGAGTCATGTAATTACACATCTTGCCAAATGAATAACAAAGTGTTAGGGCATGAGCCCATATAAAGTATGGCTCAAATCATACATTTCTTCTTAATCAATTCTAAGAGAATAACCTATTACGTTAAACATATAATATCAAGTGACTCAAAGAATCAATGTTATTATTAAACTAGAGACCTTGCAAAATTATAAAAATCCTATATGATACTAGTGCATAGGGCATAAATTAATAAATTATAAAAACATAAAATATCACCATCTTATTTCTAGATACTAGTAGCTCAAAATGAGTAAAAGCTTTGTCATCTTTTGCAAAAAATCAACATTTATTCAAGATTTAGGTAGCTAGTATTCAAATCATAACCTTGCATTATCCTAAAGAAAAACATACTTTTTCTTCTGAAATACTGCCTCATTTTCATTTAAAAATATACAAAATAAAACTTAGTCAAGGTATGATGCATATCTATATGAGATAGAAGCATGTAAGTTCAGAAAAGACAAATCTCAAAAACAAAAAACCAAGTAGTATTGCCATGGGGGTTTCACTAGTAGTAATAAGCAGACGTCACTTGCGTGCAAGAAATATATGAAAATACCCCTTATCTACCCCCTATTTATGGGACCTTACCTTATAAAATGTACATTCCTTCCCTTAAATAACCCCCCTCCCTTACACTCACATGGTACCATACGGTAAACCCTAGTGGACCCCTCGGGAGTATTGCACACACCATAGTCATATAGGACTTAGTAGAAGCATGCAATATTGAGCACCTAAGCATGATAGAATTAAAATATCAATATAAAAAGAATCAACTAAGCAAATTAATGTGACTTCTTAACCATCTATATCATTTGTGCATCATGCAAACATCTTTTTATCAAAGCTTCAACCTAGCTACACTAATTCAAATAATTACTTTTGTTGTAGAAGTATTGTTTTTCTCATGGCTAGTGTTGTAAGCGATGTAATCCATTATGGCTTACCTATATGCAGAGCTTTCAAGTGGCCATTTAAAAGGAAAGAAAGTGTCTCATACAACTCCACACATAACTATGATGTAGCTTGTGATCTACATGCCCAAGACTAAAGTGTTATCCTAGGAGCTCCTCAATGCACAAATGGATAAGCTACTAGAGTAAGAACTCACAACACCCTATAATAAAATGAGATATTAGTCAATTCTTGCTATTATACAATACCTCATAAGCTCTTTTTCTAGTATATCATAAATAGACTTTGTGCTATATAGTGCTAACCACTGCTACTTAGCAATTATCTATGGCATTTAATAGAGCCCTTGACAAACATGGGGCACTTATAATGGTATAGAATGTCTCCCAAGTGTGTATCCATGTCAAGTGCTATATAAAACTAATCTATGCTATAAAGCACAAATATCTCAACTACATAGTAGTGACCTCTAGGATGTAGCAAGCTCATGTGTAAACCATGGGGCACTTGTAGTGGTAGAATTGGCTCCTAATTGGATGATCATTTGATAGTGCACACATTTTGACACTAATCTTTATACTATATAGCATCAATATATGCCATTTAGCGTGGAGACCTTAGTTGTTTAGTGCAAATGTTCCTCTAACGAACATGTTAGCAATGTGAGTGGTGACATACGCGCCTACATGCTAGCAAACCCTAATGGTGGATAGCTACAACACTTGGTAGGATGGATAGTCACATTGCTTTCTTCTTCATAGCTCCAAATTATGTGGACTACATTCTTAAAATATGCATTTTTTATATGCATTGTGGCCTACATTTTTAAAGTATATAGAAGATGGAGTGACTAATTTCTTTGTTATCTTGCATGCTATAGATAGACAAAGTAGTATTCAAAGGAGAATCATATAACGGATAGCAAAGTGAAGAAGCCATGTCTCTCTACACAATGATATAACACCATCCACTTTATTATTATCAAGATGGTGGACTAAAAGTCTACATGTGTTGTTGAATCTCAGCAAGAAGATTGAAATGGTACCGAGGTCTATGGCTTAATCAACATGATGATGATTGATGATGATGTAAGGGGAAGATGATTCCTGTCGCAAGTTTATGGCTTAATCAGCCCAAGATGATAATAAAAGGCTTAACCTATAGAAAGGGGTGTGGAAACCCCCCATCATCTGTGTGCACGTAGATGATGAGGAGGCTACCATCCCCTTTTAATTTTACTAATTGGAGGCTCTTGGTTTGTGGAGTTGTAAGCTTGTAAGGTAGCAAGTTAGTAATGGTTCAAACCAATTTGAAATGTAGCATAATGAATCAATAATGAGCAATGATCAAAACTAACATGAATGTGCAACATCATTTGACCAAACCTTGCAGAAATGGATCTCACAATTGTAGTAGCTCTCTTGTTATCCACATGCACACAGATGAGACTGCATCTCTACGATTGAGAGAGAAGGAGGATCTATGGCTTGACAACTTGCGCTTGATGAGAGAGAGAGAGAGAGAGAGAGAGAGAGAGAGAGAGAGAGAGAGAGAGAGAGAGAGAGAGAGAGAGAGAGAGAGAGAGAGAGAGAGAGAGAGAGAGAGAGAGAGAGAGAGAGAGAGAGAGAGAGAGAGAGAGAGAGAGAGAGAGAGAGAGAGAGATTGTCGAATAACTCTTGCAGCTTTGAAGGATTGCCAAATAACTCTTGCAACTTTGCAAGATTTCCAAATGTGAGAGGAATGTGCCTTGTTGATCTATTTCTTGTTAAATAAAAGTATTTGTGAGATTTGCCAAGCCTACTAGAATGGCACCATCTAGATTTTTGAAGTTCAAGTACAAAATCCTAGGCCCAAGGCGATTTCTCAAAGTAGCATGTATATCTCCACTAAGCAAATTATTATACAGGCTTAGAATGCTAGCATATGGTCCTGCAATTGTCTTCTAGATAATCAATTTGCAATGATTGGAAGGATTTGGAGCTCAACTCACTAGGAATGTTACTGAATAGGAAGTTAAGGAAAAGATCCATGAAAATGAGACTTGAGCAGTTGCCAAGAGATGTTGGGATTGATTCAGTACTTGTAGTTGAGAGAGTGTGCCAAGCATTGAAGGTAGCTCACCTGAGAGGTGGTTGGGAAAGAGTGAGAGGTCCAATAGTCTCATCCAAATTTCCAAGGCTGGGGGCAACACATGGGAGAGTTGGTTCTCATAAAGGCACAATAGAAGGAAGTTCCAAAGGCAACCATACTACCCCGAATATTCAAGTTGATAGAAGCTTCAAAATGAGCTAGTTGGGAGCACTTTCCTAGTGATGCTGGTAGCTCCCCATCTAGATGATTGAACTAAAGAAGGACTTGTGATTGAGCCAACTCACCTAAGATAGGGGGGATTCTACCAAGCTGTTTTATGACAGCTATAATACATCCAATAGAGTGTAAATTTCCAATTCTGCTGGTTATGCCTCCATGGAGCTAGTTGTCATCTAAATTCAACTTTTCAACCTCCATAGCATGACATGGGTATTTACAACTATTTTGGGACACATGCAATGTCCTTAGATGTTTCGACCAAGTTGGAGGCAAGTGGCCAATTAGCATGTTATCAAACAAATCCAGGACCTCGAGCTAGGTGAGATTGACTAGGGTGCTAGTAATGGGAGCATGCAGTCCCAATCTTGGCACCTCCAATCTCATCACTTGACCTTTCCCTTGGGGATCACAGGTGACCCCTTGCTAATGGTAGTACTACATTAATTCACCTCTAGTATTATGGTGGAGGAGGGACACATTTGTCCTCTAGCTTGAGAGTGCAAGGTTGTTGTTAAGTGAGCTCTTGAAATCACTAAGCACCATCAACATAGTATGCATCATAGTTCCACTCACTTTGTGAAGCTGTGCTTCTCTATGACCAATGCAAATTGGAGCAACTAGATGATCAAGAAATGTTGGACCCATCAATAGCTCTTGGATAGGTTTTGTTTTAGCTCGTGCCATTGGTGGGTAGACAAGTGAAGTGATGACTAGCAGAGCAATTGCAGCTTGGTCAAGGAATACTCCGTAGAACTTCATCCTCTCTTTGAATCTCTTGTGATGATATGATCACTCAAGTTCCAAGTGCAAGTTGTGCATTTGAGTGTAAAATTGAGAGGGGTTCTAGATTAAAACGTAGTTAGAAAAGAGGGGACCATTGAGATTTTAGAGCTATGAAAAGAAAAACAAGCTATAAGTCAGAGCTTAGAGTTCAATTAGAGTTTGCTCAAAATTCATTTCCCTCAAATACTTGACAATATGAGATGAGTGTGCCCTTATAGTGAAGCTCAAAGCCATGGCCACCTTTCCATGAAAAGTCTCTACATTGTGCACAAAAGGGGCACTCTAAAGTCTAAAGGTTTGTTTTTTCTACTTTATTGGCATTTCCATGCGAAAGGAGGATACAGTCTCTTTATAAGTAGGTATGCAAAGATTTATATAGGGTTGCTTTAGATGATAATGTCACTGTTTGTGAGTTCCTATGCATAACTATATATAATCATCTCTCCTATATGGAAGGTACATTATATAAACATATATTAGGGAGTTGGTTACTATTGTGAGTTGGGTGTGACATCACTGCATTGTCACTCCATGTATTGAGAGCCTTTGGACTCTTGTCACATATTCCTTCATAGGTTTGCAAAATAATGTGCAAATTATTGACCGTCATGACTTACATCTCCTTCATCAAGTTGCAACATTAGATTATTGATTTGGATTGAGATTAAGAAAACAACTAATTATCTACTTTGCATTGATCCTTCAACTGAAAGGGAACCTTCATTTTTTGATGCATTTAAAGTTATAGCCATTGTTTCGATCTTAGTGAGCATTAGAGGAGTGAGTGGCCATCTTTACTAAATTGACTGTCATGAGGGATTTTCTATGGAATAGTGATAAAAGTATCAATGGCATGCCATACCATGGAAGTTGGTAATGGCAAAAACCCATCATGGAAACCTCGATATAGATTAACTCCAAGACAAAGTTAAAAGATTGCCCTAGATGGCATCATTTAAGATGCCTAGAGGTGTGTAAAGAATGACTTAGAATGGACGAACGTTTTGCTATGCATAGGACTCTCTATTAGAATTCCAAAATTTAAGGCTGCTCAAGTACTAGTTTGAGTATGAAAGAGGAGGTGTGATGAGGACAAAAGCATTAGAATAATTGAAGGGAGGGGTGGTCTTACTTTGCATGATGTCATGTGGCTCTTTGGCGAAGCCTTAGAGTGATCAACTCATTAGAGTTTGGCACAAACAATCTTTGCCACTATTCAACAAAGGCATTAGGGATGGAACATGTCACGAGGACATGTATTTTTGAAACCTCACTTAACATGTGGATTAATTTTTAATCACATGGTTAAGTAAATGTTGCAGATGTGAGGTGTAACTGGGGTTAGAGTAAATTTACGAGCTTGGGACCTGAGGAAATCACATGTCAAAGGCAAAAGTTTCTATAAGTTATGCCACACATGGACTTGGTGGTATCTGGTGCCAATTGTTGGCCTAGGTCATTCATTTGGCCATAAGTGTCAGTTGGTGACACTAGGGAATGGTACTTGACGCCAATCTAATTGTCAAAGGTGGCACAGAGACACTTGGGAATGGAAGTTGCCTAGCCAATTTAATCATTGGCCAGTCAGATTATGTTTCAGGGCATCGAAATAATTATTAGATTAAATTTTAGTATTTAAATACTAAAAATTAATATTTAATTATGGATAATATTGGAAAAACCATTTGAAAAGGCTGCCACTTGTCAAAAATGCCCATGTAAGACTGAAAAACGTCTTTAGAGGCTAGAGAGAGGCATTTTTAGTGTATTCAACCTGCAAGAGAGAGGGAGGAGATCTTGCTGGTCTGATTTGCAGCCATTGGAGGACCTTCTGAGGTAGCCAGGGGACAGGAGTATACCAATCAATAGTAGGTGACAACATCTACATGCTATTGAGAGTAGCAGTAAATGGCAGATTTTCTTTAGTTCTTTGCAGAGAAACTCTGAATTTTCTCTCTCTTAAGCATTCTCTCCCATCTCCTAGTCTTTCTACAGCGTAGCTCCGAAGATTACAGCATTGAGATCACTAGAGGCTGAGAAATCTCATATTTCTTTGTTGTAAACCCTAATCTACAGCAAAAATTAGGGTTTACCAATAACCTTGGGAAGCGTGCCAAAATTGGAAGCTCCAAGACTTGGATTCAATAGGGCTGAAGTTGTTTTCAGTCAAATTCAGGCGGAGGCACCAGCAAATCAATGAATTTGGGGCATTTTCCATCTCCAACAAAGCAAGTGAAGGCTAATTGACTGCCCGAATCAAGGGGAAAATTAGATTGTCATTTTGGACAGCAAGGGGAGTTGGAATACCAAAAGGGATTGGGAGAATCCCATTATACATTAACTTAGCAAACACCTAACTGAACCAAGCAGACTAACATAAACTAGTTTTGGGGCCAATAGGGTGTCCAATGTCTAAGATTATATGGTAAAGTGTGCATTTCATTTTCGTGAATTTGTTAATTGCTATAAATAGTGCTTAATTAGGTTATTTACAACCCTATTTGAGGAGAAAGGTTGGTTACAGAACATGTGTACAACACCAAGTTTCAATGGGGAATGACAAAGTTCTTCAGAATGCAAACTAGATTTGAACTTTGCTACTTGCATATTGCAAATTGCTAGGTTTGAAAGCCATCATTCAAATCAAGGATAGTCAAACACATCTCAATATTTCCCCTCAATGGGACCACGAAGGCCACAAGCATTACTTGCTTGACAAAACACTATCACCAACCTATTTGATTATGCATTCAAATGAATGTGTTTATGTCTCTCACAATTATAACTAACACACCTAGTGGGAGTAAGTCAATTCCATTCTATGTTGATGAATAATCTAATTGTATGGAGGAAGATGTGAAAGAATTGGTGGCATGTATGAGAATGGCTTTGGAGGAAGATATTGATGTAATGCATGTTGACAGTCAAAATGAAGAAAATACCATTTGGGATAGCAAATCAATTCTCGATTGGATTAAGAGAAGCCAAAGAGCTGGTCAACTAAAGAAGCTATTGGATATATGTAAAGATCTAGTCTAAGTTGATGAATTTCCTATTGTATATAATGTTACTATGTGTTTTGAGCTACCAACAACATTTGGATGAAAGAAATGGATGGCTGGAATGGAAGAAAGGTTTGATAGTGAAGTTTGGCTGAGGCCTTCACAACCAAACATAGGCATACAATGTGTTGTGTGCTTCAGCTATTATCGAGGTAGTCTCAACTGTCATAGGGTAACATGTTCGTATTACACAAATGAAAAAAAAATATAATGACACTTGTTTAAATGGTCACTTGGATAGACAAGTAAGCAAGGGGTATCCTTGAGACCAATGAGCACTATGTAGGATGTTGGCTCATTGCATCATGTTGGGCAAGAAAACTTGCCTTAACACACTTCAAAGTTGTGGTATACGTTTGGTTGCACCATGTTTTTGGTTACAACAGGCATACAAGGATAAGTACATCACACAATGGTTGCAGTTTTCTAATCACAATGTGGAACCTACAAAAGTGGTGAAGAAGCAAGTGAAAGTATCACCTCATGTGCCTACCTTGTGGCATGTTGCAAAGGGAACAAAGTTCTCTACCTAGTTTAAGGAAAGCTAGCTCCCAAGTTGCTTGTTTTACCACACCAATATGAACCACAACCGGGGACCCAACTACTTTTGGTGAGAGTCATTCAAGTGGCAGTAGAAAGCAAAAGTAGAGGTATGGGATTTCAATAGAAACATAAAAAAGAGTAGAGGTAGCTAGCAACATGGCTAAGACATTCTTGGAGGAGGTTATGAAAGTACACAAGTAGCATATAGTATTTCAAGTACTCACTAAGAGTTCATATGGTCTTCACATTAAAGAAGAGTGTAGTTGCATCTTATCCTAATTTCTAGAAAATAGAGAATATACAAAAATATTTCATTGCTTGCAAACACATGTATTATGTGTATATGCACATTCTTGGGCTCAAACCAAAGGAGCATATGGTCATACATCAACTAATACTCACATCTATATACATTGCCTTTGTGCTTGGACAACCATGAAAGATGCACCCAATTATGTGAGAAGGGCGTCTCCTTTTTTATGTTGGCACACTAGGTATGTGTCAATACTGTGAAGTTACCATGTGGACTACTTATCTCTAGAAATAGATTTGTATTGGATCAATTTGGGTTCACATTGACTTTTTTGCACCCTCTGTGTAAGGAAAATTTTGAAGATTGTGATGGTTTTTGAGGGGTTATCCCAGTTTTAGTGATAATTTTCTTCTATAGTGATTATTTTGTAGCATTGCTTCCTCTATTTTGGATAGTGTATATTTTGTTGGGAGCTCCCAAACAATGATGCATGCATGATATATCATATATCTTCATGTTAAAAAAGAGCAATAGTGTGTGATATGAGCTTCATGTTAAAAAAGAGTAGTAGTGTGTGATATGACCTGCATGTTAAAAAAGAGCAGTAGTGTGTGGTATGACCTTTATGTAAGTGAACTATAATGTGACGTGCCCACTCTAAGACATCCTCATCGACATGATTTAGTGGTCCATTGAGATGATTTTCTGGGTGATGTTGCTTGACACTCTTTTGAACAACACGAGGTTTGCTACCTAGACTCTCTCCAGTCCACTTTGCAATGGAAGGTCTTGGTTGTTCCTATGAGAATGACTTGAATTTTGGGTTTTTAAGTAAACTAAAGACACCTATTTAGATTAATTAGCATTGGTCTTTGAGTATATGCTTGTGGTAGATTGCGTGAATCGAAGTTAATGCCTCATATCACACTTGGTTGGAATGAGAGTGAGAAACAAGGGGGTAGTAGGAGTACGTTGACACCTCTACTCATAGGGCAAAATCCCACTCCGTTCTCCTAAAACAATATGGAGTCAAGGTGCTAATTGATTCTATGATGTCAATATTCCTATACTATAATGCATCGAAACATAGAGAAGCTCTCGGCTTATTGAGAACACCCTACCTTAGGGCAGATTTGTTAAGAATCTCGCCCTCTCACTTCTCTCGGTTGGATAGTTTTAGTTATATGCTTAACACATTTATGCTATACAAATAAAACCAACTTCCTTAATTAGTCCTTTTAGTCACAGTATTCATTCTCGCAACTTAACGATGAAAACAATCCTTTGGAATACAAACTTCACAACATACAACAACGAAAAAAATCCTCTTATATAAGAGTTCACCTTCCACCATCAGAAGAATAACTTGAATGCCATTATTTTAACAAGTTTTTTTCCCTAACTAGTAATGGGGCCCTCAAGAAGTCCATCTTGAGTCACACAGGGTTTTATATGGTTCTTAGGAGCCTAAGAGTTTGTTGGCCAGAGTCCCCCTGCACCCTTAACACTTCCTACCCAAGGATCCCCCTAGGGAGAGACCCCTCACTATCATGGTTGATCTGAACTCTCTCAGAGGTGGTAAACCAATCCCTCTTGGTAAAGGATTTTGCAGCTAGCCTTGGGGGAGGTCTAGTGCACTTTTCTTTTATCTTGTTGTAAATTTAATACATCAGGGTTTTCACTAGTTTAGTTGAACTTCCTAAGTGATCAAATAAACTTGTATGTACCAATTGTAGGTATAAGCAATTCTTTTTCAAGCAATATTTTTACATAAACTAGGAGGTAATCAAAGTAAGGTTTTAACCTAGTGACAATTCTTTTCAACTTGGTCTTGTCCCCCTTCTTAGATTTCTCCTAGTTTCCCTTTGGATTTTACTAGGTTCCCTTTAGATTTTACTAGGTTCCCTTTGAAATCTCGATTCTAATTAGTCATTCTTCATGGGATATTTTCTTGGTTACTACTAGTTTTCTAACTTGTTTTGATCTTTGCTTACAATGTTTCTTGACTTAAACCTTTGTTGAAGGTTGGTTGATTGACCTTATTATGAGTCTTGGTTATTTTACTAGACTTTTAAGTGTTATGGTATGATTAAGATTTGTCTTAACTTGTGGAAACTAAGTTGGAAACCTTGGAATCTTGATTTTTATCTTGCAAGCTACATAAGTTAATAAGGCGAGTATTTTTCGTAGGCATTTTAGGCTTATATTTTCTTGAAAGAGGATCATATTGGCTTTTCGATTGCTTCATAAACTAGGGTTTGTACTTCACTTTGTCATGTTGATAAAGTGAGTTAATTTGAATATCCTAGGCTTCTAATGGTTACATATGCAATTCAATAGTTTTGACTTGACTAATAACAATTCTGATTTTCTCTATCAAAGAGGTTTCCAATTATATCTTCATGGTCTTGAAGATATAATTGGAAACCTTGAGTAGTGGATCCCCTGCGAGACGACGGAGACCTTGTAGAGAGAAGAAGGAGTCGTTCCATGGATGCTAGAAGCAAGAGGGTGGATAGAGTTTCTGCAAGCTAGAAGTGGTGCTCTTTTATGCAGTGGTTGTCAGTGATTATGGTCTCTTCTTGCTCTTCTCTTTCTTAGTAGTCCCTCTCTTCCTCTTCTATCTTCCTTCTTTTCCTACCCTTTTCCCTCTATTATCCTTCCCTTCCTCTCCCCCCCATCTCTTCTTTTTCTTCTATCCTCCTTCCTTATTCTTTTTCTTCTTCCTCCTATTGTCTCCTTCTTCTTCTTCTTCTTCTTCTTCTATTCCTATCACTCCTCCTCTTTCCTCCTACATTCTCCTTCTCTCTCTCTCTCTCTCGCTCTCTCTCTCTCTCTCTCTCTCTCTCTCTCTCTCTCTCTCTCCACACACACACACACACACACACACACACACACACACACACACACACACACACACACACACACACACACACACACACACACACACACACACACACACACACACACACACACACACACACACACACACACACACACACACACACACACACACACACACACACACACACACACACACACACACACACACACACACACACGATAGCAACAACTGGCGGCCAATAGAAAAATCAACTTATGTGTATGCCTTTGCTAAGGCTTTATAGATTTAAAAGTCTTAGTTAAGGCTAGTATTACATGTACGATTTTCTTGTTTATTGCACACAATGTGTGGTGATTCTTCGCCTGCTAATGATGACAAATTGTAATGAGTTCAATGGGTACCTTATTTGCACGATCGATGAAATCGAGATGAAGGTGTTGCGATTGATGGCGTCAAGCTCGAGTATATGATTAATCCAATGGTGGTAGCGAATTAGTTCATCATCAATTTATTTTCCTTTTGTTTTAGAAAAAATTCTTAAGGTTATAAAATCTTACAAAGCTTACTTTTCCCCCCTTCACATGTGGTTCTTTTGGGGACATCACATATTTGTTTTCCCTTATATGAATCAAGACATCCTCATCTCAAAGTTAGGGAATAAGTTGGCTTGCACGACTTGTGGGTTAGGACCCATCATGCTTCTATTGCACTACTCTAACTATATACAACATTGAAAGTTCAAAGCAATGTAATGATTACAAGGATACGATAAAATGGCCATTACAAGGTAGTTCTTATTACAAGTGGAGGGTTTATTACATCTCATGAAGATCTTTTTGAGATTTCTAATCGTCTTCAAAGATTTTAGTTAGCTCTAGTTCTTTATCACAAAAGAAACTGGGGATTTTTTTACATAGGATATCTTCATCCATCTAAGTGGCATCCTGTTCATGATAGTCTTTCCACTTGATGAGACATTTCTTAATGGTTTTGGTTCTAAGGATGCATTTTCTTACATAAGTTATTCTATCAAGTTGAGGCTTAAGGACTCCTTGGCTTGGCATGACAACTTGTTGATAATCAAGAACATGATCAGGATTGGCTACAAAACCTTTTTGTAGGCTAACATGAAACACATTGTAAACTTTCAAGTATTTAGGAAGTTGTGACTTATAGGAATTGATTCGCAGGCACTTAAGAATCTTGTATGGCCCACAATATCTTGGGCTTAACTTCTTGAATTGCCCCAAGGACAAAGAACTCTTCTTAGGATGGATAAAAATAAAAATCATGTCCAATTCCTTGAAGATCCATTCTTGTTTTTCTTGATCAGCATAAGCTTTCTGCCAAGATCCTTAGCTGCTTTGATATCTTGTCTGATAGCCTAAAACTTGTTCATCCATCTCTTCCAACATCTTCTTGGAAGCTTCTACCTTTAGGGTAGGATAAAACAAGTTCAATGGGGTTAGACATTCTTGTCCATATAAAGCTAAGAATGGGGTCATCTAGATGCTTTGATGATAGGATGCATTGTAGGCAAACTCAACCAAAGGTAGGCATTGTATCCATCATTTAGGTTGTTAGTAGTAGTAATCTCTAAGTATTTCTTCAATGACTTGGTTGACCTATTCAGTTTTGCCCATCAGTTTGAGGATGATAGGTAGTGTTGAAATGAAGTTAGATACCAATGGCTTCAAATAAGCTTTTCCAGAAGTGAGAAGTGAAACAAGAGTCATGATGCTAATGATCCTTTTACACAAACCATGCAGCCTAAAGATCCTTGCAATATCTGAAGCCTTGTAGTTGTTTTTAACTAGCATAATATGAGCAACCTTAGTTAGCATATCCACAATCACTGAGATTGAATTAAATTCTCCTTGAATAAGAAATAATCCAACTACAAAATCCATGTTGATAAATTCCCATTTCATTTGTGGAACTCCAAGTGGTTGGAGCTTTCATGGCATCGTAACATGCTCAGCCTTTACTCTATTTTGGTAGCTCAAGCATTCATTGGCTTATTTAAGCACATCTCGTTTGAGATTTTCCCAATGAAAGCTTCTTCTTATAGCATTGAGAGTCTTTGCATAGCCCGGATGTATTGAGAAAGGGGAAACATGGGCTTCCCAAAGTATCTTCTTCTTGAGATCTTGAGTCCTTGGAATGCACAGGCTTCAAGTGAGTCCTTGGAATGCACAGTCTTCAAGCTCTCCCTTCGTAGAGAAGTTCAAATACTTGAGTTTTTGCTTAGGGTTTGTCTCCTTAGATAGGACCTCTTTTATAATCTGTTGACACTTTGGATTTGTACATACTTATTTGGCCATTTCTATGATTGGATTATTGGTCATTGACACCATTGCTACTAGAGCTTTTCCTTAGAGGGTTCCTTTGAGATAAGGGCATTAAGAAGTGCTTTGCAGCTTATGGCATCTGCAATGGCATTCTCCTTACCCATTTGATCTCAAAGTCATACTCTTGCAAGACTTCAATCCATCATTATTGCCTCATATTTAGGTCTTGGTCGAGTAAAGATCTATTTGAGACTCTTATGGCCAGTGGTGACTAAAGTAAACTTGTTGTCGAGAAAATAGTGTCTCCATAATTTGAGAGCATCAAATTTAGTAGGTAGCTCTAGATCATGGGTAGTGTAAGTCTTCTTATGAGCCTTCAGCTTCCTAGAAGAATAGGCTATTGAATGACCTTCTTGCATGAGTACATAATCTAAAGCAAGAGAGCTTACATCAGTGACAACTTCAAATTATTGGCTCAAGTTAGGTAGTTTCAAGATAGGAGCTATGATCAAGCTTTGTTCAAGCTTCTCAAAGCTAGATTGTTTAGTAGGGGTCCACACAATAGCAACCTACTTCTTGAGTAAATCAATTAAGGGTGCAACAATCAAGGCATAGTCCTTGATAAAAATCTTTTACCATCCTATTAAGCCCAAAAAACTTTGGACTTCCTAAGCCATCATTGGGGGTGCCCATTCTTGCACATCTTTAACCTTGATAGTATCTACCACAATTCCTTTGTGAGATACTATAAATCCAAGAGACTCAATTTGCCTCTTGAAGAATGCATATTTCTTCTTCTTGGCATAAAGCTTGTGCATCCTCATTGTTTCAAGGACAGTTCGGAGTTGTGCCTCATGATCCTCATCTTTCTTTGAGTAGGTCAAGATGTCATCAAAGAAGGCAAGGATAAAGTTGTTTAAGGTAGGGCTAAAAGATGTCTTGCACAAGAGCTTCTTAAGCTATTCTTTCAACTCAATGGCTTTAGGAATAGACATATGATAGGTCATTTTACTACTAGAGTAGCTCCTGGTATTAGCTTTTAATCTCATGCTCAACTTCTCTTCGTGGGGAAAGTTCTATCAGTTATTTTGAGAACACATCTATATATTTCTTTAATTAGGATGGTTCTTTCTCAACTTTCTTTTCTTGCTCAATCTTATTAAGTTTGATTAGGTAGGTAGGTAGTCCTTTCTTTGCTAGTTGGATTCTAGGGTTTCTAGCTTCTCCTTGAGTGGTTACTAACTCTTCTTTTTTATCTTGGAATGTGATTTGGCCCTTCCCACAATGAATATGAGCATCATTGGAATCCATCCCTAGTGAACACTGGTCAGCTCCTAGATTCATTACCTTGAACCCCATGTTGGAAAGATTGCCTCCTAAGTTAAATTCCACCCTTCTAGTCTGTTGAGCACAAATTGCCTCTTTCTCATTTGCTAATGCTACTGATAACTTTAATGTAGGCACAATATCTATTCCTCGCCTTTTTGTATACTTTGGAGAGATAAGATGGTCTAGAGGCATTGTCTTTTGATTGTGATGACCTGTGGTACTCTTGGGTGGTGCTAGACTACATGTTGCAACTTGCTATTTTCTACTAGAGGGGAGTAGGAGGAAAACAAGGAAACTGTGAAAGGAAAATACTTGTTCCCATCCTTCATAAGTTAAATTTGACATTGGAAGATTACTACTCAAAGTTTGTGAGCCTCTAAAAGTATACATCAACAAATAACAACAACTTAGTAAGGTTCTACTAGGGTCTAAATCCTCCTTTGAACACTCTTCTTGAGTCAATGATGCTCACAAATCTTGAAAATGCCCTCATAGGTGCTAAATCCATAGCTAAGGAGATTGCACAAAATGGTCAAAGGAGCCTCACAACAAATAATAACTTTTGAAGGAACTACTTGAACCATGGAGCCCACAGGAATAATTCTAAGATAAATAGGTGGATTAATGCCATTATTAAGAGCCAAAAGGGCTAAGCAATGGTTTGGCAAAATGGTACCAATGCATAAAAATGGATTTGCTCAAAGCGTCCTCAAAATCCAAGTCCAAACCAACCACCTAGAAGAGAGCATTGAAATGGGTATTGTACCATAGATCATGGCTAAGAAGAGCAATCAAACCCTGAGTGAACTCTATGATAGGCAACCAAAAGAAGAATACTATACCATAGGAGATGTAGTCAACCGAGAAACAATTCATCTAGCCATTGAGAACAAAGGCAGTAGCTAACAATGTTCCATTATCCACATACCATTGACTCATATAGATAAGCCCTTGAAAATTTTAATTGATTATGGAAAATTATTTTACACCAACATTATCACCTTGAGGACCCATGAGAGAATTTTATGGGAGGAGCTTTCACCGCTTGACTTGGAGCATGATGAGCAACTTGGAGAGGTGGTGTATAATGTTTTTTACTCCAACAAGGCATTTACTATAGGTACAGGAGGCGAAAAGAAGAAGAAGCAAAAGGAGAAGGCCAAGGAGAAGAAGGAAGAGGACAAGAAGGATTCAAAGGAGAAGAAGCCCAAGTGCCCATATTGTGGGAGGGGCACTCATCCCGAGGAGACGTGTTGGCAGATTACCCCCATGTGAAGCCAAAGAAGAAGGATTTGAAGGATTCGAAGACAACTCTTGCTACGATAAGCCCGTCTTTTGCATATACTTGCTGAGGAGGATTTGAAGGAGAAGTGTTGGCAGAATTACCCCCATGTGACGCCAAAGAAGAAGGATTTGAAGGATTCAAAGACAACTCTTGCTACGATAAGTCTGTCTTTTGCATATACTTGCCAAGGAGGATATGGCTCTTACTTCTTCTTCCCAGTAGAAGCCTTGGCTTGTGGATAGTGGCACTTCTTCTCATATGACTTATAGATAGGATTGGTTTTAGGATTTGAGATCTAGAGGGGGCATCGTCACCATTGGTGAACACCTCTACGGTTCTAGTTCATGGAGTGGGGACCATTCCCCTATTACCAGATAGATAGTCTTCCTTCAAAATTCTTTATGTTTCAGAGCTGGGCTTCAACCTCTTATTTGTTTATGGTCTTACCCAACTAGGTACATGTGTGGTCTTCATTGGAGATGCAACGTCTAGGCTTCAATTACCTAACATACATGCAGTACTTGCTTCACAAACCAACTAGGATATGATTTATGTGGTTCCTTCTGAAGATTTGCAAGACATAGTACAATAGATATATGGAGCTTTGTATTTACCCCTTGCTTGATCTCGCACTCTCCTTTGTATTGATGTTGTCTTCGATTATGGGTTTGTTGAGCTAGTTGGATGTTTTTAAAACTATTATTTGCAAAGCTAAGAAGTAGATGGATCCACCTAACCATTAGAATCATGAGCCCACATAAACACATTTGGTTGAGTCATTAAAAAAACAAAGTAGTGCTTTGACCTCATTCTTTGTGGTCAAGTCATCAATTGGGCAACTTGATTGGGAAAGATAGCCCATTACATGTAGTGTTGGTGAGTATTGATTAAACATGTTATGTTGGTTGCATGTCCTATATTCTCTTTAAAGTATGAGATCTATATTGTTAACATTTTTTGCAAATGTAATGGATTTCAGTACAATACCATTGATGATGCATTGCTCATGGATATCACTTGCATAGATAGGTTTGCATTAGATAGGTATATTGTATTTCTCATTACTTAATCATGGTATTTTCTTGCAATGTCTAAAGTGCATGTAATAATGGCATGTTTTTATATCACAATATAAACACGTTTCTCTCCACACAAAAGGTTGACTTGTACAATATGGATGATGAATCATGTTGCGAGGTTGCATTGTTAATATTTTTTGTCTTCCCCACAAGTCTACTAGTGGATGACTTGGGTCCAGGGTCACTAGGTGAGTTACGTCATGTGTGACATGCTAGGTGTATATTATGTGTTGCATGCCACTTTTGAAGTTCACAAATAATCATGTTCTAATCTGTATAGAGAGTATGTATATGCCAAAGTGAAATGTCTTTACAAAGAACTTGGTGATGGGCACCATGGGTGTGGCATATGAGTACTAGGAAGATGAAGGATTCTTGGTTACTATGTTCGTAATAGACCACATTGGAGAGTTCATTGTAGATGCTGCAAGGGTAGGCCTTGTCCTTCATTGTACATGGACTATTTTTTATAATAGAAGGCTTGTAGACACCCTATTACTTGAGGTGCAATAAGAACCTAGAACCTTCTTTACTTTTATTATCTAGTTTTGTGAGTTTCTTTATGCTGCATATATCACATGCAATTTTTCGTAATGCTAGAATAGGAGCAAGACCTCCCCATTTGCTTGTGGCATTAGGCAAGTAAGCGAGTATTGTTGTATAGCTGAGAAGCTAGTGAGGCCATTGATGCAATTCACTTTCTAGCTCATTGGAGCAATGTGCTAGATGGCTTTGTCTATCCTACAAAGGTGCATGGGATTCCTACTAGGGGTGATACGGAGAGATTATTATTATTCTACACGTGATTGTTATTGTTTGCAGGGTGCAATGGTTTGGCATGAGCCAATGGAGAGGAGATGAAACATTGCATGTGTCTAGAGCTAGATGATGTGCTCTATAGGGAGTGTTTGTCTACTATAGCATGTGGACTAGTACTGTGTTGAGAGAGAGTGTGCTTTTTTTGAGAGACTCTAGACATTTCAATTTGTTGCTATTTTTATATGTTAATCATGTATTTAGTCATGTGACTATAGATTGATTGATGACTATGCCATGTGACTATATATTTATGCTGAGAATATGCCATGTTGGTTTTGTTTTCTTGATGTGTGTTCATGTGTTGGACGCAAGCAAGAAATACTTTTACCCTAAACTAATTGTTTATGTTGAGAGTATGCCATGTTGGTTTCGTTTTTGTGTTTTTTGGATAGCTTTGATCTGAATGCAAAGTGTCATACTCTTCTATTAATAGTGAAGAATTGTTATTCTCTTTTTATATGCATGAAAAATCATGGACTAAGATCTTGTCCTGCTTTGGTTGATCATGCTATATGCATGCAAATTGTTAGCCATGGTCATGGTCTCACAGTATATTGATCATGTATTATGCCCTTAGCATGGTTAGACCTTAGTTGTGCTAGTTCTTTGTGTGAGGCAACCTCTAATTGTCTCATGAAGTTCTTTGCCTCATGAAGTGCAATTTTGGGTAGTTGTAAAAATGATTTACTTCGAAATATGAAGGATTTGGCAGTTGGCGCCATCATTTCTAGTGTATCTGTTCTATTTATAGCATGCTTAATGCATTATGATTCTTATTCTCTGATTTGTAGTGCTGAGCAGAGTAGATCTATGTTGTCATATGATTATTTCTAAGTTTCTGTGATTTTTGGGCATGATATGGAGAATTAGCTTCATGAAGTATTCTCTAATCTTTTATGCATTCTTCATAGAAAGGGCATCAAACACTTTAGCGATCCTACCATTGTCGATCCAAACCTCTTGTGCAAATCTTTTTCAAAAATGACCTTGTTCTTGGCAAGAAAACCTACTTTTTTGTATACAGTTTAAGGGGTTTTCTACATATAGATTGTGTCATTCATTTGTCTGATCATGTGGTGGAAGGTCAATTGAAAACAACTTAGTTTGAGGCCAAAAATTTGAATTTGCTACATGAAGCAGTAGTTGCCTAGAGTAAGCCCAATGCTCAGGAATTTTTTAAAAAATATATTTGCTTCACAGGCCACTTGAGATTACAATGTTAGCATACTTTTCAGTTTTTTTGTTATGCTTTCATATTCATTGGCCGTCTTGTCATCTTTCCCCACTTGTACTCTTAAAATTTTTAAGTTTTTTGAGATTTAATAATGCTTGTATTTGATCCACTTCTCTATTTTCCCCAATTCCTTGTGATTTTTGGAAATTTGTCTACTCCAAACTTATAATCGATTAGCATTACTCCCCTTACTATTTGAGTCTTAGTGCCATATCACTTGTAAAGGTGATCGGAACTTGTGTGAAATTGTGGCTAGGTAGGTAAGAGGGCATAATATGGTGAAGGAAAGGAAGGGTGGCTATTGTTGGTTCTTCTTAGCACTTCAAGGTACCTATAAGAAAATAATGTGTGTGGTGCATGAAGAGCGAGTGGGTGAGAGGTGTGATTGGCAGATGGGTCTGTGCTAGGGAAGCCAATGCTCCCTAGGTTTGTCCCACACTTGAGGACTTAATCGATGGAAAGTTATTGCTGCGGTGATGTGGTGTTTAAGATGATAAGTCTACTGATTCCTTGGGATATCCTACCATTGAGGACCCTAAATGGACTATGGGGGAAAGGGCTAGGCAGTTGAGAATGGAGCCAACCCACCTCAATCACTAGACACCCCAAACTTGAGGATCCCTAGGTGCTTGTGTATGTGTTGGGTTTTTTTTTCTTGGGTGATGTGGATCCTATTCATCATGGGGTTGTGCCTAGCACTTGAGAACAATGTATGTATTAGCTTTGTCTGCATTTTTAAGTCCATGTCAAGGATTTCCTCAATCTTAATCCTTTCATTGCCCATCTCCTGCTTTGTGAGTTTAAACTTGGCTACAATATCAATCTTTTATCTAGTTGCCCTCTATGAGCGGTCCAATAAATTAGGGGTCTTATACATGGGATTTTATTTTTGTGAGCTTTCCTTTTCATTCATTTACAATCAATCCTTTTTTTAAAGCTTTTTTTGTGCAATATACCCTTCGATATATAAATATCTTTATGTAGCATACCCCCACATGGAAATATCCTAGGTCATGCATGGATTTGCTTCGGGTTAAAATAACATTTGATGGATACGGGTAATTCTCTAACATAAATGCAAAGATACCAAAGTAAATCTTTAGTCTACATCATGCTGCTTCAAGCAATCTGCCAATGCTCCAAGAAGCAACTAGATTGTCCAATACATATCATCAGAGATAAGTATCATGCCTATGCTTTAACATCTGAAAACAACATAGCAAGACTTTAATAATCTTGTCTCTAAGTTTTCATTGCTACTCCCAACCAAATTCTGCTTCATGCAGACAACTGCTGCTTCATGCAGACAACTGTTGCTTCATGCAAGTTGTAAATTAATCCACAATTAATGGCACATGAGTGGAGTGAGTCAAGGTTTTGAAAGTTCGATAGTCTGTTGAGCTACAAGAACCCCAAAGATGGGGTTGAGAATTATGCCTTGCCCAATTTTGAACATCCAAACGTCATATATAAGGTGGAAAAAACTTAATGTAATCCATCCTTAAGGCCACAAATCAAAATCTTATCTCTTTTCTTCTCTTCTATGTCGACTCTATCTCAGAGTTTTCTCTATTGCAAGTAAGCTTGGTTTATGAGCCTAGTGTTGTGTCCTCTATAGATTTGTAGACTTTGATATTCTGCTTCTTGTTGGCATCCTTTCCATCTCTTCTTCAGGCAATTAGTCTCCTAGTTTGAGAGGTAGAGAGACATAGAGTTCGTGATAGGAGCTTGAGGGCTTGAGAGGACACACACACACACACACACACACACACACACACACACACACACACACACACACACACACACACACACACACACACACACACACACACACACACACACACACACACACACACACACACACACACACACACACACACACACATAGAGAGAGAGAGAGTGTGTGTGTGTGATAATCTTGCTCGGCTTGGAGGAACAAGCAAGGAGTTGCAACCTTGCATGGAACTCATGGGATCAAAAGACACAGAGCTTGCAAACGTGTGGTTGATGGATCATCAAAGCTTGGAAGCTCTTCAACAAACTCCTAGACTACAATATCAAAGTGAGAAAACTCTCCAATTATTGTAGTCTAGAAGCCTGTTAAAGAGCTCCCAAGCTTCAATGATTGTGTTGGTTGTGTTTGCAAGCTTTGTGTCAAATCCATACAATGTTGTAGGTCCTTTCTTCCTCATCCCCCCATAAAGGGAGCTCTCGCTCATCCACCAAAACCCATGGACTGCTTATTTATTCAAGTGTTTTAAGCGAGCACTAATGGCTACCTCTCACATATCCAACGAGTTATCCCTCTCTACGAGTGTAGTGAGCTTACCTTGATGCCCGATTGAGTTGCTTCCTGTCTCAAGCACTCCGATAGCTCCACAATTTGTGTGATGCAATATCAAACATCCTCAAGTCTCTTCCTCCAAGCTCCATCCTCCATAGCCAAGTGTGAGACGAGAGAAGAGAAGAGAAGAGAAGAAGAAGAGAGGAGATGCTAGAGGGCTTCACCTCCAAGATCCCTCACCCTCACACACTCACTCCCTCACTCACTCACACTCCCTCCCTCGAGCACTCACAAGCAAGCAAGCAAGAGAATAGAAGGAGAGAAGAAGAAGAGTCCACTTTGCCACAAATCAAAGAATGAGCTCTTCATTCACTTTTCAACTTTATATACAAAACCCTAAATTCCTTTTGGGCGGTCATCCCCTTATCCCCTTTTTTACATGATCAGCCATTGTGGCAAGGTCCTTTTTCATTTCCTTCTTTGTGCCTTCTATTGGCTTTCTTTGTACCCATGCCCACCTACCTTTTACGATTTGCACAGGATGAAGCCTAGCGCTCTTTTACAATAGTTTTAGGGACGCCTTGCATTTAAAAATGTGATTTTACCTTTGACTTGATTTTAGAGGCTGCCCTTGCGCTTTTAGTCATTTTCCATCTTGCCTCTTCCATTGCGTTCAATTCCTTTCTGGGCTACCACTTTTAGGTGACTCAACTTGCACTTTCCACTTCGGTTTCCACTTTTTCTGCTTTCTTCTTGTGCTGAGGTTAACATTATCCCCCCTCCTAGTTTGGTACCAATCCCATGGCACTGATGTGTAGTGGTTGGAAGGTGAGATGGATGTAGCTAGATGGCTTTTTGAGTTTGTATACAAGTCCTTGTGGGGGTTGGGGGTGGACTGGCCTTTGAAATTTAAGATAATGTTGGACGAATTTGGCATCCATGGTTGTTTTCCCCTACATTGTTCCAAATGAGCTTCTTCATTCACTTTTTGATCGGGGTTGCCTTGGTCCACCTCTACCTTGTTTTGTATGCCTGGTAATATTGTTGCATGAGATGACTTCTCTCTTAGGTGGGGGTTAGTGCCAGGGCATTTGTGATTTTGAGTTGATGAAGGTGCGATGATTACAAAAGGTAGACGTGTGAGTTGAAGATGATGGGGTCTTGGGAGAATTGGTCTTGGGAAGAAATGAATCACCTAGTTAAGGTGATGGCGGCTGCAAGCGCATTGCATAGATGATGGGGCCTCCGAAGTTGGGGGTTGGAGCCTTCGCCTATACCTAAAAAGAGAAGAAGGTGCACTACCTGGGTGTGTGCCTGGTCTTTCGTGTGGTGCATTCTGCATGTGCTAGTGGGACTAAGAGCTGGGTGAGCCTAGGCATTGCCCCACACTTGAGGACCCAGTTTGTGCATAAGGGAGGTGTAGTGCGTGATGCTTAGGGTGACAAGTCAGGTGTTACCTCCCTAAGTATGTCATGCCCATGATGTGCCCTAAGCGTGAAGTAGGGGTTCAAAATGAGACTAGGGGGTTAGGGACGGAGCCGGCCCCGACCGAAGCCATTGGATGCACCTAACTTAAGAACCCCTAGGTACAGTGACCGTGGCTTATGTGGGGTAAACTGCTGTTGGTTGTGATTTTTGCTTTTCATATTTTCTTTTGTTTTCTTTCTTTCTTTCTTTCTTTCTCTTTCTCTTTCTCTTTTAAAAAAAAATATATTTTTAAAATATAAATATAAATCGCATAGGTAGGACAAGAACTAAGATTTGTTGTTCGAGTGGGATGGAGAAGAGGGCCTAAGAGACTTATTTAGGAATTGTCGACTTTGCAAGTACCCTTTGAGGTTCAAGCGGACTTGCAGAGTAGTGGTAGAGAGGAATGGATGATTGCAATGCGTAAAGCGGTCATCATTCATATGCTCTAGAAGGGATAAACAAAATGAGGGAAGAAAAGTGGCACACATTATTAGTCGAGCCATGATGCAGCTGTTTATGGCATTGGGATCAAAGAAAAGGGATGGAAGGTTGCGTTCTTGTGGGGTGGGATTTTGCCTAAGTAGTATCCTAAGTAGCCTAAGGTAATTACATGCAGTAATGAATGCAAGGTCGGGGCACAATGAGAATTTATCCACAAAATGGATGATAGAGTCACCCAGATTTTTTGGGGTAAAGATAAGGGCTTCCTTCGGCGTGGTACAACTTGCATTGTAGATTACAGGGAAGT